>NC_091745.1:7676223-7723723 GCF_043380555.1 Nothobranchius furzeri | reverse complement strand
AGACAGACAGCCAGGGACACACAATAAGACAGAGAAGGAAAAGACAATGTTCAGAATTGGCAGCCTCTCTTCCCGCACTGTGTGAGCGTCTTTCATACTCACTTTGCGTCTTCCAATTCTCCTCCTCACTCCCGCCTCTTTTCGATTCCTTTTGTCCCGCCCTGCCTTTCCGGTCTTTGATTCTCTTTTTTTTTACACTATGTTCTGCTTGAGCCAGTGTCCCACTGAGGTGGCAGCCGCTGTGGATAAATAAGAAAATGTGTGTATGGATGGAATGACCAAGGCAAGAAGAGAAAGTGAGGGACAGAGGGCTGAGAGGAGCGAGGATGGAGAATGCTGTGAATCCTTCAGGTGGGCACTTGGAGAGAGAGAGAGACAGTGTTCAAGTCAATTTAGTCCTTTTCTTGTTGTAGGAAATCTTTTTTAACCCGGTGAATTAGCAGCCATGCTTGTGGCTTGTGTTGTTTCATCTAGACAAACTTGTAGCATTGGGGGGGGGGGGCTCTCTCGGGATGTGTGTGACACGGCGTTTGTGTTTGATTGTGGTTGTTGTCATGAGCGTCACGTAGCTCTGCTGTCTGCCTCAGCTTGCCTCCTGTATGTTCAAAGCTCGGTGGCTCCTGTAGGACTCAAGCTGTTGCTGCACACACATTCGTGCTGAACTTCTTTAAAAACTCTGTCGTGACTTCCTGCGCCCCGTTGGGGTTTTTTAAGTCATTTGTACAAGTCAGTTTAAGTTCTTGTTATTTCTACTGTTGCTTCTTGAGCTTTCACATTTGGAGTGTTAGTGTGCACTTTTCTTCTAGCTGCTTTTGAAGCTTATTTGGATCCATTGTCTCTTTTGTTTATGTTGAGCATGTGTGGTTTCATGTTGAACAGTGCCACTCCTTTTCTGTCCTGGTCTTTGCTCGTGTTCAGTTACAGTGTAGTCTCAGGATAAAGTTGTTAGCTGGCAGCTGGGGCCTGCCACCCTGGTTATTCTTCATAATTACATCCACTGTAATGACAGCCTGCATTAGTGAGTTGCTGGGCTACAACGCTAAAATAAATCATCACTAGTGACTGTGATTTTTCTCTAAATCTTCCTCCAGCAAAAATGTTGTGCAAAAAAAGGCTAAAATGTCGCCTTCACACTCAGCCGCAGCAATAGGACAATAATGGGTGTGTGTTTGTGTGTTTCCTCGTGATAGACTTCTCATTAGCCCACAGAGCTTTAGTCAATAGATGCCAACACCTCTCCTACCCTCTTTTATCAGATTAGGCACTCACAAATGGAGTTTTCTATACATGTGCACAAGTGTGCTTGTGACCATGTGTCAGTGTGCTTCACGGCTGCGAAGCAACTCTTGATTCATCACTTGGCCTTTTCTTGTTCTCTTGCAATGTTGTTTCTTGTGAAGACACTTTTCCTCACTGTTAATTAGTCAACTGAACCCTTCAGAGTTTAAACATTATTTATTCATCCCGCCCTCAGTTTGAGCTCATCTCAGAGCTGAGAGTTGATGGGTTCTGTCTCTGTGCCACGCTCATGCGTGCGTTTAGGATCAACGTCGGCGGGGTGCAGGGATCAAAGAGTTGTTATTTAATACACACTCACTTGGGGAATACTCTTTTAGCAAATCAGCAGCTTCAGAGATTAAACAAAGTAAACTCTACAGAATGAATGACATTTCTTTTTCCTGCCACCTACACAGCGTTGTGTTTCAGAGAGCGTTTAAATGACTTCAGACAGCAGAAGAACGTGTAGTGGGAGATCAAAAGTGGGCAGCTGACATTTAGTGTGCTGGGCTTTCTTAAACTGTGGAGGACATGCATGCAGGGTGAGATGTAGACGCGACAAACTTTGGTCTTCTCTATTAAAGCCATGCAGTCAATCAAATTTTAAATGTATTTTTCTAAATTTCTACCTTAAATTATCAAAAAAACAACCTAATCAACAAAATGAATAATATTTGGATAATTTGTCACGTTTCACATCGCAGGTGTATATTCTCTTTCAGTGTCCTGTGCTTTTGCCCCCTCCTAAGGCTAAACTCACTTCTGATGTTAAAGGGGGCACAGTATGCAAAATTCGCCTTTTGCATTCTTTTGTGCTGCCATGTGACTCTCTAATGCCTCCATAAACACTCCAAACATAAAAATAATCCAGTGTTGACTTTAGGAATTATGCGCCTAAAGTAAGTTGTTTCAAAAAGGCCCCATTTGTGATGTCACAAAAGGAGAAATTAGAATAGAAGCACCTCTCATGTGCAAGAAAGAGCTTCTGCTAGAGAAGCAGCGGCTCTACTATGTGCCTTTCCCATATATTGAAGCTTTCCAGCTTATAGCAGCCTGAGTGGGGGAAGGGTGGGTGTGGTCAGCTCCAGCTTGCTTTCTTAAAGCAACAGAGTCTGGAAACAACTCATTCTGGAAGGTAATGAAACTGTCAAGCGTAAAGCTGCTGAAATCACTTCATGTGAGAGGGATTTTTAGTAAATGACCTCATAAACATGTTTTGTGTCAACATAGAACTATTAATATTTTAAAAAGACATAACGTATCCCCTTTAAAACAATCAATGCACCTAAAGATGGCAGAACGAGGGCAAAACATACTGTTAGAATAAAAATTAATAATAATAACCCTAGCCTACCATTATTAGTAACTCCCATACACAAGGCTCTTTATGTCACGTTTAGGAGGGTAGGACCCAAATTGCAGAACCCAGGATGACACGAGGCAGGAGTGGATATGTAAAGTAAAAATCCTTTATTTTGAGGAAGAACAAAAATAAATCCAAATGGGAGGGAGCCAAAATCCAAAAATCCAGGGAGTCAAAAAACACCAGAGGAACGAGCAGACTGAACGAACAAATAACGCTGACAAACAACAATGGACCGACAAGAACAATGAGACAAGGAGGGCTTATATAGACAGGGAGGAGCAATTAGGGAAACAGGAAGCAGGTGTGTGGAGTGAGGTTGGAGGAAAGGCAGGTGACAGCAATTATCTGGATGGGGAAGAGAACCAGTGGAGGGCAGATAAACCTAACACTATATAAAACACAAAACTAAACCTAAAGACTAAGGGAAGAACTCACACAAACACATACACATACTGACACACACAAACTATGAACTGGGAAACAAGAGGCTGTGGCTATAACTTAAGACACACAACAGAGATGCAGACAAAGGACACATGCGGGCGCTAAGAGAACACAAAAGGGAATCCAGAGAGGGATGGAGAAACATTAGGAGACACGTGGGGAAAGACGCAGACAAAGGACACATGAGGGCGCCATGAAACACAAAAGGAGAACCTGGAGTGGGAACTGGAGGGGCTGGGGAACAAAGGGACACAGAACATGACACTTTAAAGGTAAAACATTGTTAAAATAGGGGCAAACTCGAGCAGTGCTTGTAGTACTAATTGGAAAAACTTACTTTAAAAGACGCAATCTTTATTAGCCAACGGGTTTTGGCTTTTGACCTTGTTAGTGACATAAGGAATTTTTATGGAATTCTATATCGATTATGTTGTGAGAAAAGTCACTTCAGTCTCTTAACTTGGATAAAGTCTAATCACCAATAAACAGGTGCAACCCTACCACCTGCTGACATAAAATGATGTCTGCAGTCTCTCTAAAATATGAGCTCTTCATTTTTAACCGTTTTATTCTATTAAAATAATTGTATAAAAACATAATAATTTCATAAAATTGCCAAATTATAATCAAAATACCTCAAGTTATTTATTCAAAATGTACAACTATAAAGAAAAACTTTGGAATAATGAACACAGATGCTAATACACAGTCTAGTGTGCTCTACAGAGTGTGATGAAATAATACTTTTATTTTGATAGGTTGCACCACAACGTGTGCTTTTGGCTGTAGATGAGTTATAAAGACTCAGTTTTACAGCTAAATTAATTATAGTTTTAAGTATTTTTTTTATCTTAAAATGGGTCAAAAAATTATTATTAGTTTTCTCCTGAAATTGTGCACCACTACATTTTAAATCACAACAGGAAACTTTAAATGTCTTCTTAATACTTAATGCACATCACAGCTTTTTGTGTTGAAAATAATTAAACTGGAGGGGTTTGAAGAAAGATCCTCACTTTGTTGCAGCAGTAAGCTACATATGTGACGTGTTTCTGCTTGACTTAGACAGTTGATCGCGTTGCTGATGAGATTCTCACCACGTTTCAGACAACCAACAGTTAATTCTTCACAGAAGCTGGCTGCACACCGAGCCAAAGATTACACAAGCAGGGATTTACTTTAAAGGATTCAGCTCTGCTGAGCCTCAGTTTTCTTCAGGCATGGTCGAAACATTACTCGAATCCTGGGAAGCACGCTTGTCACAACTATAGAGAAGAAATGATGAGATGTAAGGGTGACACTGGTTAGTGAAGAGGCAGAGGAGTGGAGATGATGAAGGGCTCGTGACGATATTTCTGAGAGCTCCATCTTACCCTCAAAGTGTACTTTTTCTTTGATATTTTTTCTTTTTCCTTTGCAGTCACGTTGACACGGCGTGAACAGTCGACCTCTGGCATTACAGTAGCTCTCGCTCTGTGAGGATCGGCTCTCACCGCCGGTGCTCAGGTTATATTTAGAATCTATCAGCGGCTGCAACTTTCTTCAAAAATTGTTTTACCTGCACTGCTGCTTCTAGAGATGTGTGTGGATGATGCTCTCACTGATGGATGCTTCACTAATAACTTCTCGTAAAGAAGATCTTTAGGGCTGAATGTTAATGCAACATAAAGCAGTGGTACAAACCAAAGGAAACACGCAGTTTTTCATCAGAAACAGCTCCAACGTGGTCACAAATGAGTTCTACTTCCATGGGACATTTTTTTGTTGGTAAACGTTTGGGTGGATTTTTGCCTCAAGTTGGAAAGCCTGATTCAGATGCATGTCTAAACCCTACCCGTGGTAATAGGTGCCCATCACTACTCATCCTTTCTATCCTATTGAAGCGTGCGCTCAGCTAAAAAAATAAATAAATAAATAAACAAACCCCACAGTAAAAGTTGCGAGGATGCTTGACTGAAAAAATGTAACCTTTTGAATAAATGGCATATATTAATTAAAAACACTTGTTTTTTTAATTGATTTATTTTTTTATGTGGACATTAAAGGGTTAACATTTATATTAAATAAAATGTTTGCATCAGTATTAATTCCAAACGGATCCCTTAAATATCAAAAATGTGTTTAAATTATGAATATGGAACACAAACGCCAAAGCACCATCTAGTGAGTGGAGGTTGTCGTTGCAACAATAGAACAAGTTTCCAGCCGTCAGGGTACAAGGTTTGCTGCCGACACGTGACATTTTTTATTTGACTCCATCCGTTGTTGGCTTCACCTAAACTCGCTCTGGATTTAGATATTTTATGGTCGCTCCTCTTCGGAGGATAACGACATCTTCTGGGCTCAGAAGCAGCTGCTTGACTTATTGAGTCCACCATTTTCCACAGGGCCAGCCTCGCTGTGCCGAGCAGACTGTTCGGTAACCCGCAATGGTGCCCTCTACTGGCTGGTAGATGTAAACATAAACCCAGTGTCGTGCCCGTCAAAATAAATGTCAGATGATTTTTTAATTAAAACAGTTTTTTCAATCTACACACCTCTAAAAAATAAATATAGCTTTTTACTGAATCGTGCCGCATTCAACCTTTAAATTTCAAAACTGCTCTCTAAAAACAGTTTTTGTTAAGATAAAAAACTTAGCCATAATTGATAATAAGTGTTTATTTACATCAGACAATAATGTAAAAGACTGAGATACAGTTTTGTTCCAACAGCGTTTGTAACAGCTTGCTGTCTTTGTGACTATAAATAAAACTAGCTAAACACAGCGTGTGGCACTGATGACCCAAAAAGAAGTCTCCAAACATCTCTAACAGATAAATTACTCCACAGCCTGTACTCTGTACATGTTTACTCATGTTGTGTTTGTTTGGAAAAGGCATGAGCAGGAAATGGACCAAAGCTAATGACTGTAATTTATTACATGTTTTGTGATCAGGCGTTGATTTGTAAAATCAAATGTCCTCCGGTGATAGGGTTTGTATTGTAAAGCTGCCTTAACCTCTTAGATTTTTGGCCAAAAATAAAAAACAACAATAAATGACAGTGACCTTTTAAAGTACAAACAGTACCTTCTTTAAACATCCAACAGTTAAAGTGATCAACATTAATCATTTTCAGAGTGCCAGGGCTGCCAAGTAAAAATAAGTCTTCACCTTTTTAAGGAGCTTAAAGGGATAACACTTTACAATAAGGTGCACAAAATTGTGCTTCGTTACTAGGGAACGACTTAGGGGGTAATGAGTAATGAAGCAGGAAAGAATACGTAGTTAACCAGTAGTTACTGGTGAAAACGCTCAGCCTTTTTCAGGGACTAATAGGTAGTTATCAATGAAAGCAATAAGGAACGAATACCAAATGAATGTAGTGCCTGTGGAGTCTCTCTTGTAAACTTCATGAAGGATGCAGATAATTTGCAACCTCACAGTGATTTTACATCACTGTTTCATCTTATTTCACTTGTCTGTCACTTCATCGTCCATCGTCAGTATCCGTCCGTCTCGAGATGATGGAAGGTGAAGCCTCCTCCCAAGTTCCTACTGAGGAACGAATCTGTACTTACTCAATACTTAACCATTACTTATATGTTGTTACATGGCCATTTACCATAAATACATTGAGCTTTTTCACACATCATTTTCTTTCATCTTGTGTGTGGTAATATTCCAGAGATGGGTGACCAAAATCCTGCAGGTTACAGTGTTACCTGGCTCAAATCAATCACTAACAAAATGTTTAATGTTTAGGGTATTTTTTAAAATCATCAGAAAAGTACACAAAAATTAACTTTTACTTTTATAAACTTTGAAATCAACATGTAAAAACACTCTAAACCTACCTATTCTTCACTGCTTCATTACTCAATGCCCTTTAAGTCGTTCCCTAGTGACAAAGCACAAACAGATAACTACCTATTAATCTCTGAATACGACTGCTGGGTGTTAACCAGTAAGTATTGGCTAACTATGTATTAGACCACGAAAAAGACTGATGAGCGTTTTCATCAGTATCTACTAGTTAACTCCCTATTCTTCCCTGCTTCATTACTCATTACCCAATTTTGCGTACCTTATTGTAAAGTGTTACCCCTATTTGCAAACTTCAACACACATCAGCAGAAATAGTCACAGACAGGAAAACATTAAAGCCAGAAAAGGCCAGTTTCTTCTACAGCACAGGGAAAATGTGTTTTCATGGACCCACCCACCTTGGCCTGTGACCTCAGAGGGCTGTTGTCGATTTAGCAGCCAGGAGAGAGCAGAGTATGCCTCGGTTAGTAGAAGCTAACAGTTAGTGTTGGTTTTTGGTGACCTGGTATGCGGCTAGCTGCAGCTTGGATAGGACCCAGCCGGCACATTTCCTGGTTCTTTTCCTCACAGGGTAAAGTCGCTCGGAAAGCACTTTGAGTTACGGCAATCACTCAACTTTACCACAGCTGTATTTCAATTAAAATGATGAGGCAGTGATTCTTTTTTGTCTTGATTCTTATAAAAAAGCAGAGAAATGGTACAGAGTACAAAAACAAACCTGGACTCCCTGGATGGTCTTGAAGAGCAAATTGCAGGCTACATTTTATTTCTAATTCAAATGAAATGCTGTCCAAAAATACAATTTGAAATGCTTATTGTGGATATTTTGTTTCTAGTAAAAAGTGGCTTTTCTCAGCAAAGCTTCTAAAAACACTCGTTTTTTCTAAATCTTAGAAGAAGAAGAAGAAAAAAAATATAATTTCTATAGCGCCTCTAAAGACAGAAATCACGAGGCACTTCACAAAGACAAAAATATAAAAATATATAAAAAAGAATTTAGAAAGTGGTTAACAATATATTTAAAATGAACAAAAAATGGACAATTGTGATTAAAAAATGTAAAGAAAGACAGAGAGTGAACAGGAAAGAGGGAAATCAGTGGATCCTGAGGAAGGTGGAATAAGTGGGGAGAGCAGAATAAAGAGAGAGTGGTGAAGAAAATCATACAAAAGCCAGCTTGAACAAATGAGTCTTCAGCTGATTTTTAAAGGAGACCACTGAGTCCACAGATCTCAGGCTCAGGGGGAGAGAGGTCCAGAGTCTGGGGGCCACAGCAGCAAATGATCTGTCACCTTTGGTCTTTAGCCTGGTGCTGCACAACCAGTAGGCTTTGATCACTGGACCTCAGGGACCTGCTGGGGGTGTAGGGACCAAGGAGATCACCAATGTAAGATGGTGCTTGTCCATGTAGGGCCCTATAGACCAGAACCAGGATCTTGAAATGAACCCTGAAGTTGACTGGCAGCCAGTGAAGCTGGAGGAGAAGCGGGGTGATGTGGGTGTGTTTGGAGGACTTGGTCAGAAGCCGAGCACAGGCATTCTGAACCACCTGTAGACGGTTCAGGGAGGTTCTGCTCAGACACGTGAAAAGAGAGTTACAGTAGTCTAAGCATGAGGAGATGAAGGTGTGGATAACTGTGTCAAGTTCAGAGTGGGACAGAATGGGACTCAGCTTAGCAACGTTCCTGAGATGGAAGAAGGAAGAGCGAACAAGAGAAATGACATGAGAATCCAGGGTGAGAGCTGGGTCAAAGGTCATGCCAAGATTCCTGACAAAAGGTTTGGTGTGAGAAGCAAGCTGACCAAGAGAGTCTCTGACTTTGGGAACCAGCTTGTCTGGGGCACAGATGAGGATCTCAGTCTTATCTTCATTCAGCTGAAGAAAGCTCCCAGCCATCCAGGTTTTGATAGAGTCTAAGCAGGTGTGTAACAGCTGCAGCTTAGACATCTCATAGGGCTTAAAGGAGATGTACAGTTGGATGTCATCTGCATAAAGATGGTAGGAGATTCCTTTGAAGGAGCTCAGGATGTGCTGAAGAGGAAGCAGATAGAGGAGGAAGAGCAGAGGCCCCAGCACAGAACCTTGTGGGACACCATGGGTAAGAGAGGTGGTGGAGGACCGAAACTTGGAGAAGGCCACAGAAAAGGAGCGCTCAGAGAGATAAGAGGAGAACCACTCCAGAGCAGATCCTGATAGGCCTACCCAGTCTCTCAGCCTCTCCAGTAGCAGGTGATGGTCAACAGTGTCAAAGGCTGCAGTCAGGCCCAGCAGGACCAGAACAGAACAGTCCCCCGCATCACTGTGAGTCAGAAGGTCATTAAAGACCCTAAGAAGAGCTGTTTCAGTAGAATGAGCTCTACGAAAACCAGACTGTAAGCAATCATAGATGTTATGTTCATCAAAAGCAGCTGTGAGTTGTTTAGCCACAACCTTTTCCAAGATCTTGGAGATGAACGGAAGTTTAGAGATGGGTCTGAAGTTGCTATGAAGAGAGGGGTCGAGACTCATTTTTTTAAGAAGTGGGTGGATTACAGCATTCTTAAAGTAAGCAGGGACCTGACCAGAAACCAGAGAAGCATTAATAATGGAGAGCACGCTGGGACCGATGGACTGAAAAGCACTTTTAAACAAAGATGAGGGTAAGATGTCGAGGGGGCATGCAGAGGTCTTCATAGAGTTAACTAGTTTGGTTAACTCAGGCAAAGAAACAGGAGCAAAGCTATCTAGGATGATGGGCCTGGTTGGAGTCGGGAGAGGCAGCGAAAAGGCTGAAGGAGAGATGCTAGATCTAACCTTATTGACTTTGTCCACAAAGAAAGACAGAAAGTTCTCAGTCTGCAACAGAGTGGATGGAGGCTGTAGGAGAGGCAGGAGAGACGATGCTGCTGATGGTGTTAAACAGCACCTTGGGGTTCCCTTTGCTCTGGGACACCAGGTTGGAAAATAGGAAATCCTAGCGTCTCTGACTGCAGAGCTAAAGGATGTCAGAAGATCCTTTAGGTGCAGCAGATGAACGTGGAGATGAGATATCTTCCACAAACGCTCAATTTCTCTGCATTGGCGCTTCAGGCTGCGAAGGCTGTCATTAAACCAGGGAGTAGGGTTCACTGCAGGAACTGATCTGGTTCTGACAGGACAGATGTTTTCCAGAATGGAGAGGCAGTGCTCGTTAAACTGAGAAGTTAAGGAATCTGAGTCGTTATCAGAAGAACAGGGTGGATCAAAAGCAGTAGAAAAATTGCTAGCTGTGCTCTCATTAAGAAAACGAGAACTAACCATACGGCTAGCAGGAGGTGGGGACGCAGAAACGGACAAGTTAAAGAAAATGCAATGGTGATCTGAAATATAAACGTCCTCAGGACAAACACTGTCAGCATTTAGACTCAGGGTAAAAACAAGGTTTAGAGTGCACCCCCTGGTGTGTGTGGGGCCAGAAACATGCTGGGTAAAGCTGAAGGAGTCCATAAGGCTGGAGAAATTCACCTTAACCTCTGAAGTAAGCGGGGTTTAAAAAATCAAATGGAGCTCAGATAACTGTCAGAACCAGGTCAGAACCGACCAGCAGAAGAGACACGCAGCTCAGCGGGCCAGTCGAGCTGGTTTCAGGGTCGGATCCAGCTCACAGAAGCCTGCATGAGCTCCAGAACCAGATGACAGGCGTCTCTCCCCCTCTCACTAAAGCACTAAACTATGTTACGTGAATGGATATTAACGAGTATGATACAGCTGACAGATGCTCATTAGTTTATTATTGTCAAGTAGTAATATTAAGTTAACTGACCAATACTATTTTAACTGTCTGGTACATGATAGTAATCTGTACAACATTGTGATGTTAGCACACGAGTTTAAGCTAGCATCGTTATCTCACCTGCTGCTCCCCCGCTGCTTCTCCTCAGTCTCTCTGCTTTGGCCGATTGTTTCTCCCTCTGGCTTGTCTCTGCTGTCTGGGGCATACAGCAAACTCATAACTTTATGGTTTTGGTCCATCACAAGTAGAATTATAAATATTTAAAGTTTCCTCTGTGTCAGAGCCGGCATTAGAATCCATAATTTTCTCTGAATTAAGCTAAAAGGACTCCATCAGCTGACGTCACTTGGGTTAGGCAAAAAACAACCTTTTTTCTCACAAAAATGACTCTAAAAGCCTAAATAATTTATGTATGTATACAGGGGCAGATTAAGGACTGAAGAACATCCGGGGCTTAACACACACACACACACATGCGCGCGCACACACACGTGCACGCACTAGTCAACATCATATATGTCTTGTACCACATAATTTTTAATCTGAAGCTACATATTAAGCATTTTCAGGGCAGAATATTGTTCCTGTTAGTGTTTAGTGTGAGATGATAGTAAATATTCCCTTTCTTTCTCCAACAACTTTACCTGATAGTAAGCTAACTTTAGGCAAACCAGCAGCACAACAAATATTTTCAATTAAGGCTCACAAACCTGAGTCAACACCAGTCTCATCAAAGCTGGGGTTCTGTCGCCATACTTTTGGTCTAAAAACGTCCTTATGTCCATCTTCACTCATGCGTTTCAGGCAGAGACTGTAGAAGAAGCCGGCTGCTGAAGGGCTTCTTCTTCAGTGGTGGAGGCTCAGGCAGGCTGTATACAAACTACTGCCAGCTGCTCCCTCTCTGTTGGACTTTGGTACTGCATGTTACTTCCGCGATTTAGATCCGGGGCTTTCCATGAAACATCTGGGGCTTCAGCCCAAGTAGTCGGGCCTAACGCCGCCCCTGTATCTGTAAAGAAAATGTTTAAAATGAGTTTCTATTATGTTTCTCTAAACATTGGTTCATGGGAGTCTCTAATTTGCAATTGGCTCTTTAAGGATGTACCTCAGCGTGACATCATCTAATAACTCTCTCCAGGGTCCCCCACCCCTTGTTGTTTTCACATTCCCTGAATGGGTGAAAACCAAGAAGTTCTGTGTGAGACATAGCTAGGCCTCGTCCATGCTAACTCAAAAGACAGTGAAATCCTTGGTCATTTGTGCCCGAATGAAAGGACAAACAACTACACACTATAAATAAACAGACTGCCAGGCAAATGTCGAACAGAAGCCTGGCGCTGAAGTCACCATGGTCATTTGACTCACAAATAATCCAACAATTAGCACTGGCAGCTTCACAACATAAGATGTCATGTGCACTCATACTTGTTGCTCTTTTAGTCTCTTGCATAGTTTTTTAAACATGCAACGTTACTTGTTTTTCACTGAACTCTCTGGTAATCTGTTGAAGGAAGGAAGATTCACAGCAGGGTTCAGCAGAGTGTTCAGAGCCCACTGCTTTCTGTGAGCAGGCTGCTTCAGATTTTTTGGTTTCTTCATACATGACAGTGATTATTTTGTTGCTCCAACAAACAAATGTACTGCCATATGAACAGAAGTGGTGCTAGTGGACCGACCATCACTGTTCTGTCTGTCTTCTTGGTTTAATCTAGAACATTGGTTTTCACTGTTCGTCAGTGTCTGCAGTCTGTCCCAGTCAGGTTACTCTTGTATTTTTCATGGTACCATACATATTTTATCACCAACCAGTTGGTTGAAACCAACAGGTGGATTCAGGTTATGATTGAGCCATAACTCGAAATCTCCTTTAGCCATTCCCTGGGCTCAGCTAAAGTTTTATGTCTTGATTATCAACCACCGTCAAGCTGAGCCAGAGGCGCTGGGGTTAGCCGGGGGTCAGATGCAGGTTTATTTTCAGGATTTGTGCTGAGGATCAGGGAGACTGGATTTTTGAACTTGAAATGTTTTGGTGATGCTGGTGGGGTCACATGGGGTCAGTGCAGTGGCTAGCAGCACTATTAGCAGGTGGAGAAAATAGAGCCTTTGTACGTCACTGATAAAACTGCACAGAGGATGAACGTATGAGCCCTTTGGAACAGAAATAACCAGATGTTTTTGTGTCGATGAGATAATTTTGGGAACAAAAATTGCTGCTGCATTTTCATCTCTGTAGATAATCCCACAAAAGAGACAAAGATGTTGCGGAACATGGCTCTTGTGACTCACAAGCTTAAGAACTAGAAACATCTCAAGTATGTTTCAAATCATAAAGAGCTATTGAGTCAGAAGGTTGAAAAAGAGAAAAAAGCTGAAAGAGGTGTAGGGAGGCTGTTCTTTTGCAATACCATCAAAGTCAAAAGGAGAGATGCCAGGAATTATATTTAGAAATATTTCAGCTATAAAATGTGGAATTTCTACAATTTTTATTCAGACTGAAGACTCATATACTCTCTCAGTAGGCTTCATCAGTGATAGTTACCTTACCTATGCTGTTTTAAATCTGCCTCGGGCTTTGCACCTGCAGCTGGTACAGTACCTTATCTGTTACTAAATGTACCAAAATCTACTGAGACAACAAACACATGCAAACAATTCAGCAATAGTCTGTTTTAACAATAAATAAAGTGACATTACCATTAAAAAGGCAATGAAACACATTTTAATATTATCAATTTGAGTTTAATTTAAAAAATAAGAATCTAAAACATGAAAAAATGTTCTAAAAACTGCAGCAAAAATACAAAAGATGGCTGAAACAAATCTCGACTACAGCCCAGTTTGTAAAAATACTAGAGCTTAGTAATTGTCAAAATAAAAAAAATATTCAAAATTTACATTTTGCTACACTCTTTAGCTCACACTTAGCAGTTTGTGTTGCTATAAATAACAAAATAATAATTTGACATCAATGATCAGATAAAATGGTAAATGGCCTGCTAAAGGAATGGCCAGGTAAGGAGGGTTAAGTGTAACGACTGCGACAGACAGAGATCGAACACGCCTACGCTCGGGTTACAGAGCGGGCACCTAACTCCTCTGCCATCATTGTCCCTGCCACAAAAAACAAACTGTGTTTTATGCTAAGCTAAAGCTAAAGGAGTACAGCCAGGTCAGGAGAATGACTGGGCTGGGTAAAAACAGTTTATTCCAACTTATCTAACTGTAAAAGTATGTGATGTGGAGTGCCCCAAGGTAGTTGTTTAGGACCTTTGTTGTTTTCCATTTTTATGAATGACATGCCTATGGTGTTGGATCGTGCCACAATGGCAATTCATGCACATTATATTACAGCAGCGAAAACAGTATTACAACTTAATACTGTTCTAAATAAGGAACTAGAATCTGTTAATAGATGGATCACAGCAAACAATTTGATAATAAACACAAATAAGACTAAACGTTTGGTCACAGGATCTAGACACTTTTAAAAAACAAATCCACTCTTAAGTTTGACCTTAGATGGTACTATTATTGAACAGGTTGATGCGTTTAAGTTATTGGGTGTTATTGTTGATGATAAACTATCCTGGGTGAATCAGATTAACTACCTGTTGAAAAAAATGGGAAGAAGTAAGGCTATTATCAGACGTTGTAGGAAATTCATTCCATTTCACTTAATTAAGAAACTAGTTCAGTCATTGGTGCTTTCACAGTTAGATTATGCCTCTGTGGTTTGGTCCAACACCAATGAAAATTGTCTAGACAAGTTACAAATTGCACAAAACAAGGCAGCGCGCATGGTATTGGGGAGTCCGTACAGAACCAAATCTGTAAATCTGTTACACAATAAGTTGTCCGGGCTAAAAGTAAGAGAGAGATTGGAGTTTTCATTAGCAATGTTTATTAGAAATATCATTACGACAAAAAACTCCAAATGTAATTTATTCCACCTTGTCTTTTTTCGCGGATAAAAATGATTATTCCACAAGACAAAGTATGCATGGACGATGTGTGTTATCTACGTGCAGAACAAATCAAATGCAGAAAACTGTGGTCTATCGTGCAATGGTGCTATGGAATGCACTACCAGGATTTCTGTTGAGGGAAATTGATAAAAAATGTTTTCAGAAAAAAATTCAAATATTATTATTTTCCCAAAGATAATGTCAAGCTAAACATCTTATGAAGTGAGCTGTATTTCAAATTTTAAGAATATATCTTGTTATGTTTGGGCTTTTGAGAATTGAACTGTGATTTTTCTACACTGCAATGTCATGTTGAAATTAGTTGTGTGTGTGTGTGTGTGTGTGTGTGTGTGTGTGTGTGTGTGTGTGTGTGTGTATGTGTGTGTGTGTGTGTGTGTGTGTGTGTGTGTGTGTGTGTGTATGTGTATGGTCATGTATGAATGATGAGCACAATATGTGTATATATATATAAAATGTAATGACTGTATGAGATGAGACCCCAGGAAGAATAGCAGCTGTATGTCAGCAGCTAATGGGGATCTTACTAAACAAACAAACAAACAAACAAAATCTAACTCTGGGAAACCTGTCAATAGACAGAATTTCAATTTTGGGTGGAATAACCCTTTCAAAGACAGTTTCTGTCACCAGAACCCTAAAATCACTCCCCCTGTGCAGTGTTTACATGGGTAGATGTCCATCTGCGTCCCAAAGGCCTATTTTTTGCATGGTTGATATTACATTTATAAACACACATATTGTGATATTGATCAACTTTCATACCATCATGCAGTTGTACCTTAAAGGCTTTTTGTGCGGATTGAGATAAATACTGTGTGGGCAACAATCACACAGTCTGGAACCAAAGCCCCTTCCATGGAGCAGCCAGCTGATTAAATGTTGTGCTTATTTTTGGGATATCCTTCTGTTTGTGGCATCATCCATCCTCTGGGAGTTCTCTTGCGAGATTAATTTCTTCCTATCAAATCCTAGAGTCCCTCCTGTCAAACACACGTTCCCGAGCCTATTTATAACCAGATGCCCTCTCCCAAACAATAATGAGTCTCAGGATGACAAATGGATTTGGAGGACACCTTCCAAACCCCGGCTTCTCCCCTCTGCTCCCCCCTTACTCTCTCTTATCCCTCATTGCTCATGTAGCCCCCGGCCTAAATGCCTGCTTCTTTCTTTTTAACAATATTTTCATGTCGCTCACATGCTTCACATGTTCACACCTCATCCTGACCCACTTCTCCTGCAGTCACTTCATCAGTCCCTTCCTTTTTCACAAACCTCCTTCTGTCAGCTGCAGGATATTCCCATTGTAATTCATGGCTTTTTTTCTCCATCTTTCAGCTTCTCTCTCTCTCTCAACTTTTGTTGTCTGTGTGTCAAAGTCTCCACCTCTCCTTACTTCTGTGTGTTTTCAGCTAGTTGTAAGTCAGTGTGTGTGCTTACTGGATTAGTGATGGGCCACGCTGCCAAGCAGGGGCGCCATAAAGCGATGAAAGATTAGGAAGATGCTAAGGGCCCACAGCTGTCAGGGGCCCAAAAAAGTTTCAAAGTTGAATAAAAAATAAATAAAGTTTAAAAATCACAAATACTTTACTTTGCAGTATTTTTTCTCATTTAAGACATTAAACAAACAATATCTTAGTCTTTATGAAATGTGTATTTATTCAGAGGTCCCTACTTTATTCTGACTAATTAATTTGAACCCCCCCTTCCTAACGGCATAAAATGGTACAGTCCACCTGGCCGAGGGGCGCGTTGCAGGCGAGGCAAGCTCACACAGCCGGACAGCAGAGTGCGACAAGGGTGCAGTAAATATGTCTGCAAAAACAAAGTCTGGGTCACAGAAAAGGAAAGAAAGAAAGGAGAAAGGACAGGCAGAAGAGAGGGCGTCAGTATGTCACACAGTTTTTCTCAAAGAAAGGTGGGTTTAGTTAGTGATTGGTTAAATTCAACCTGTTTGCTAGCTCTGTTATCCACAGTGAGATGAACTATGTTTCATGTAATTATGGTAAATGGGTTGTCGTCCTCAGAATCAGCAGCTGATGATATGTCAGCAGGTGTCCCCTCACAACCCAATGAACCTCAAGAAGGTGAGCAATGTAGCATGTTAGCTAGCAGCCTCATTTAAGGGGGTCTGTGGGAATCACTTAAGGCTCTCTTCTCTATCAGTACAATTACAAAGGAATACAATAAGGCAATTTTGGGTGATAAACACATTGTTTTTCCACATAAAGATAATTATATATATCAATCAGAAAAAATGTATAGATTGTTTTGGATGCTGGGCAGGTTGAAGCACTGTTATTTAGTCCGTCACTAAGTATGTCTCTCAGGAGCATTATTAATTATATCACTGTAAATAATAAATCTTGCTGTGTACAATCAAGGCTGAATATATTTTTAGCAGTTTTTTTGTTGTTGAGAAAAATGGGTTTCTAGAGACTTATATACGAATTCATGCAAAGTTATCCAACTTTACAATGTTATGTAACCCTAACTGACTCCGGTTTGAACTGTGTGCTTATTCATTTTGTGTCTATGATGAAGCCGTGGAGACTTAATAAAGAAGTCACCTTGTCAGCAGTGAATCCTTAATTTTTGTCAGTCATACAGAAAAACTTGATTTCAAGAGGAAAAAAAAGCTGAAAATGTATAGTTATGTAAAGCTTTGACACAACATGGAAATTTAATTAGATATCCAAATTAGAATTTTATCATCAAATAAAATTTTAGAATAAATAAACACATTTTAAGGGAGTAATAGGGAAAAGGAGATTAACACCTTTCAGCATGTGCATTTCCTGCTTTTTCCAGCAGTGATATTGCTAATTCTGTTGAAGGAAATTCACTGTTTAATGAGAGACAGTTGGTGAAAATGATATGTAAATAAGTAAGAATGCATGTAGACCAGGGGTGTCAAACTCAAACTCACAAGGGGCCGAAATGAAACTCTGGGACGGAGTCGAGGGCCAAACTTAATATTTTTGAAAAAGTGGCGGCAAATTTGCACATTTTCTTTATCAACTTATATGCAATTTTGAACCTTTAAATTTGCAAACAAACTTATTTCTGCATTAACACTGAATGTGGAATAACCCAATTACACACGAGCAAGTCAGTTTGAAATAAAACGCATCAGTGGTATTCATTACTTGTGGTATAATCAGCATTTTTTAAATCTATTCAGGATTTATGTTTTCTTGTTTATTCATTTTTCTTATTTTTTATTCTTTTTTTCCTCCTGTAATGCGTGTCATCGCTGCTGTGATGTCTAGCTTTCCCCACTGAGGAACAATAAAGGGATTTTCTATTCTATTCATCTATCTGCAGCCTTTCCACTTCCTGTTTACTGTAGGTTAAATCTTTTCTCACGGGCCAACAACAAAATAAAAATATCATTTTATCTTAAATGAAAATGCAACATCTCACCTGTTAACTTTCATGTTTTGGAGCAGAAAAAGAGCATAAAACCAACATATTTAAAGCTCAGTTTGCTCCACTGGTTTACTGTGATGCTCACCTGTTCCATCCAGATACCTGCATCATGGGGTTGATCTGAGCTGAGGAGGAGACTCCTGTTGTTTTGTTCATCTTCATCATAATAATGACAACATTAGATGACAACAGGTGCTCACATAGGTTTGTGCTGATGAACATGTCTGAGCAGCTTGACGACGTTGTTGTGTGTCGGGGAGGAAACACAACCACAGAGTCGTGCTGGCTTGAGCGTGTCGCTGTTCGCTGGAGTTATATCGGCTCTGTCTGGAAGTTAGTAGGAAAACTTTCTCTTTATGTCGTGAACACATTACTGAGCGGCTAGAATCTCCGTTTCTGGGCTTCAACGTCAGAAAATAGCAGAGTGAACTCGGCGCTGAGTGAGAGGAGTGTAGTTTGTCCGAGACAGCGGAGCTGCAGAGACCGGCAGCAGGCGCTGAAAAAACACAAAGGATGGGGCTTCGTCAGCTCCGCGCTGACGCCGCAAAGCATCATGGGAGTTGAAGTCTTTGCGGTAAAATCGGCCAGCGGGCCAGTTTTAATATTTTTTTGATATTTATCTCGCGGGCCACATAAAAATGCTCCGCGGGCTGCATCTGGCCCGCGGGCCTTGACTCTGACATATGTGAAGACCTACATAATTAAGCAAAACTGAAACACTAATATAAAGTATATATGAATATATATTTTTTCTCCCTTCGAATCTGGGAGGGTGGAACCCCCAGCTATGGACGAGCCCCCAGGGGGCCCAATTTTACATTTTTTCATGGGGCCCAAAATCTCTGGCAGCCCCCCTGCTGCCAAGTGCTCCGGAGCTCAGAGGCAGAACATTTAACAGCTGTCAACTTCAAGTGTCATTCAGCCAACAGGTGAAGTGAAGAAAGGAGGTGCTATCTCTGAAAACATGTTTCCTGGTATCAAATATTCCCCGTTAATCACTGAGAACCTCAAAGGCATCCAGTTTCAGCTTGTGGAGCATGGTAATGTGAGTGTGTGTGTGGCTGGCAGGACTATGTTGCATTACAAGGTTTTTATTTACATATCTAAAATGTATGACTAAAGCAAAGACAAAGCAAGTGATGTAAGCGAGTATTTTTATTCTTCTTTGAATATTCAGAGTAATACAGTTTTTTGTGAGTAATTTGAGCCACTAACTGGGTAAGGGAAAGAGTCTTTGCCTAAAGCGGAAGAGTTCCAGTATATTGGTATGTTGTTGGTAAAAGTGATGGCAGGACGAAGCGTGACATAAACCGGCCAGCTCTCTCTGCAGTAATGAGGGTGTGAAAAGGAACTGAGCATAAAAGCAAAGCTCTTGATTCGCCGGTCAGGATTCAAGCAGCTGAAGTCAGTTCCATGGTGGCAGAAGTTGGCTTTACGGGGAATTCTGTCGTCCTGGGTAGAGCTGCTACTCCTCCTCAGTGAAGTTTGTCAGCTGAGGTGGTTTGGCCATTAGATCAGGAAGCTTCCTGCTTCTTTTTGTCAGAGGTTTTCCAGGCATGTCTCACTGGGAAGAGGAAGATCCAGAACTCACCAGCTCGGTGGCTTAGTGGTATGAATATCTGCACTGAGACTGGGAGATCTTGGGCTCAAATCCATGGTCAAGTCCCACCAAAGACTTTAAAGATGGGACCCAATGCCTTCACGCTTGACACTTTGGGTTCCTGAGTGTGGCTGTGTCTGCAGCTCATCGCTGCCCCAGGGAATGGGTCAAACACGAAGATCAAATGTCACACACCAGTGTGACAACTAATGGGATTAACTTTAACACACTGAGGATTCAGTATCTTCTCTGGCCAGGAAATATCTTGGGATTCCCCAGGATGATAGTGCAGTTGGACAGACAATGTTGAAGTAAAGACAAAACAGATGCTCACCAGCGGCTGATTCCAGATATAGACACTCGGCCCTTTTGTGTAAATGAATGGGATGTTGTTGATAAAATGATACTTTTTTTTTTTTCAGGAATAGACTTACATTGTTTTTAGGTCGTCCTGGAAGAAGGATGCAAAGCTTTCTAAACTCACAATCATTGTTTCTCCTCCTTGTCTGGTTTGATGATGCCAGACGAGCTTTTTAATTCTCTACGTGTTTTCACACAAAATCTAAAGTAACTTTTGCCGATGGTGGAAAATAAGCACTTTCTTGGCATCAAAATGTGTCTTTACATACATCAAATGTTAAATCCGTGGCACAGATCAGATTGGATTAGAAAGTAACTTACCATTCCATGGACTCCTATTCATTTTTTACACAGTAGGGGACCCATGGTCTGGAAGTAGATGGGTGGGACGTAGGTTTCTCATGAGGTGATCTTGCTTTACTTTTTAACAACCAGAAAGGCACGTTATACTAGCCAGCCATCAGAAATCACTAACACTCTGCTTTGAGTTGCCTCTGAATGCACAACAGCAAACTAAAACACCGCGACAGCCACTCAACACAACCGTAAATCTCGACAACAAAGCATCAATTACTGATTGTTTCGCAGCAGTTACATTCTGAAACCTCCTCAGACTCATCCACACAACCCCACGGGAAGTCAACGCCTCATTTGCGCTTCTGTGAGACGACTTTGTGCCAATAAAGCAATTATGTCCGTAAGTGTCGCTTTTTCTTTGTTTTCCACATGTGCATGCTGTCGCTGGCTGGAGTCTAAACACACTGCTCCAAACTTTCCTCGTAGAAGGTGAATAAAAAGAGACTGGAGTTTGTCCAGGGTGTTTCCCGCCTTTTACCAGCTCCCTGTGATCCTACGTAGTGAAGCAGTAAAAGTAGAAATTTAGTGAGCGATACGGGCAGCAGGAGCTCAGGAGGTAGAGAGGGTTGTTCAATAATTGGAAGGTTGTAGGCTTAATTCTGGTTCCTGCCAGAGGATGCTGCTGTTGTGTCCTTTGGCAAGCCTGCTGGTGGTGGTCAGAGGGACCGGTGGCACCTGTGTTCAGCAGTCCTGCTTCCATCAGTGCGCCCCAGGGCAGCTGTGCCTACATCGTAGCTCATCACCATCATCAGTGTGTGAATGGATGAATGACTGATTGTGTTGTGAAGCACCTTGGGGGGTTGTAGAACCCTAAGAAGGTGCTGTACAAACACAGGCCATTTACCATATTTTATGAATAAAATGTATAACATTCATTTTCATTTAGTCTGTCCCATCTTGACTCTCACCGTTAACCTCCACTCTGTGGGAGGAACAGTGCAGACACCAGCCTTGTCACGGGGTTGTCTCAGTTGTCTTATGGTGCCGCTGGGCGCCACATTGAGCTGAGAGTGACAGCTTGTTAACGTCATCTCCTCCTCCGTGCCAAGTGGGTGCTCTTCCCTGCTCACCTACTCTACGTCAAACCAGAAACCCACACCCCTGCATCCCTCTGCAACCTAAACGAGGCGCTTGAAGCACACAAATCCATGGAGACAGGCGACAGGAAAGCAAACAGGCATCGAGAGAGCAGAAGAAAGGAGCTTAAAGCAGCTCAGAATGAGCTTATGTTGGTGTGCACAAAGATCACTGGCTACGTGATTAATGAATGTAGACTCTCATGACGTGGCATACATGATGATGCACGTAAAGACAGATGATCAAGGAATCAAAAACCTGAAGAAAGGTGCCAGGAAATGTCTTTTGGATTCTGTCTGAACAAACTAAAGTTTGAAGATTTAAAGACAGATGTGCTTAATGACCATGTTTCCTCTCATGGTATCTTTGCTGTATAAAACTGACACCTTCTGTTCCTGATGCAGAAACCAAAGCTAATCAGTCAGTCAGGTTGAGACTTTTTGGTCTGTTTTGTGATGATGAAGAAGAAGAAGAAGAGGCAGGCTGCACGACATGAAGCTGTTTTTGCAGGTTTTGTTCTCTGCAGCCCCTTTTGTCAAACCCTGGGGACTGGCGAATAGAGCAATTACTTTAACTCCCCACAAGGGACTGCTGTGCACCATTTATCCCCTCACTCACACTGGCAACGCAAAGACACTCCTCACAGGTTGCAATACATGCTTCTGAGCTATTTCACAATCTTCATTGTGGTTCAAGCCTTTACATTCTTTCAAACGTGTTTTTTAGCTGCATTTCCCTCGCTTTCATTAATATGTCCTTTTTCCTTCTATAAAAACAGAAAATGTCAGGATAAAACCGAGAAGCTCATTGAGATTCTGTTAACACGACAGGCTTTCCTCGAAGGCGTTTGAAGAAAAATCCCCTTCCTATGGTTAGATTTTCCCATTTCTCTTCTCTTAAACCAGCTGACGGGGAGCAGCTTGTACTTTGACGGACGGCAATCTGCATCACAACAAAGATCTGTTTCTTATTGACGCGTCTACTTGTGATCGCCATCGCATCGCTTGTGCCACATCAGTCACCAGCTGGGTCTCTACCCCAGAGCTCCTGCAGCCTTTAACTGCACGCTTTTTGGCTAAATACGTGTGCATGTTCGCGTTTTGAGTCTTGCTGAACAGCTGACTTGTTGCCACGGCAACCAATCTGCAGCGACACCCGTGCCATTCTTCTCAGAGATAATTGCTAGTTGTTTTGATTGATTCTTTCTGGGTTTGTTGGGTGGGATTATTTACTTGTTTATTTATTTTTTGCCTCCTGCTCTTTTAATTTATAAAAGTTCTGGCTAGTGCATTCCAATTAAACCGTCAGGATAATTCCCACTGAAGAGGAAAGTAAATAGCGCCCAGTATTCTTATAATTAATAAAGTCAAATGAATGCTTTGCTGACAGATTGTGACACCTCTGCAGGTAGGAGACAAAAAAAATGAAGATTTTTTTTAAGATACCTTCTATCTTAGGACTGGAAAACAATGCTATGACATGAATGACTGATGGAAAAATGATGAAAAACAGCGCTTTGTTTTTGTTGTTTGAGCTTCTTTTGAGGTTTAGAGTTTTATTTTTTTGTCATTTTTTGAATATCTGTCACCAACTGAACACATTATTAGCTGACTTTACATAAAGCTGCTTAATAGCAAAGCCAAAGTCTCCACTGTGCATTTAAGTGCTTTTAAATGGCTAACATCAAGCCTGGCTCCTGAGTTTAATATCAAACGCAGCACAATGATGTTTGCTAATCGTACCACAGATGAGTGAAATGCAGCTAATTACTGTGCCAGTCAGAGCAAAAGGGTTTTTACTCTTACTGCACTTATGTCTGCTGCTGTTTCACTCATGGAGCTAAATGTGTCCCATCTTCATCATAATCCTCGTGTCTGAGAAACCCAGATTACTGTGCCACAATGAAAACTCCCCAAATCTGCTATTCAGGTTTTGCTTTTTTTGTCACTCTTAATTTATTCAGGGCAGGTGAAACCCACACAAATATACCATGCAAAAGTCCATTAATGTCTGTAATTCATCATAGACTGAGAGACCATCTAAAGGCTGGATAGATTGGAACACTTTGAGTCTAGAATATTGAACCTTTTCACAATATTCTGTCTGAGACTCCTACGGCTGTCATAAGCCATAATCATCACAATTAAAGCAAGTAAAGACTTGAAATCTCTGGCTTTGCAAGTAATGAGTCTGTCTTATATATTAGTTTTCATCTTTTAAGTTGAGGGACTGAGAGCGGGCGACCAGAGGAGGGCAGCGAGACATGGTATGAAGATCCGGAGTTATTGTCACAGGAGTAGATGAAGCAGACGGGGACCTGAGCAGACGGGCAAAACGGGTTAACACACAAACCGGCGGATTGTTTGACAGAAGTGCTGGACTGGTGATCAGATCTACACAAACTGAGTAATCAACCAGCGTGGAGAAGAGTCACGCTGCTCCTTAAATACTCTGGTGCCGCGATGATGATGCCAGACAGCTGGGGAGTCTCAGCCACACCCACCTGCAGGAAAGAAACTCAGGAAAAAACAAACAGAGCAGTACCCAGACCGTGACAGTCTAGAAGTCAGCTTGGCAGCGTGTTAATACTGAACGGTGTTTGGAAACAGAACTAGAGAGAGAGGTAGCAACATCAGAGCCAGTTTAGTAATCCGGTCCAATACACCGTACCGTTGGCTGCAGCTCAATTAGCAGCAGGGATGACAAGATTTACAGCAAATTTCACTTCATTAGCAAACCTCAGACTCACACATCACACAGCAGCAGCACAAATCGGGTTTACACTCCTCTGAAAACATATGAGCCTAATTATAATCTTGTTAACAGAATTATTTAGGTGCAGAAATGTTTATATTTTGCTTTTTACAACAATAAAATAGACAGAGGGTTTTTGCAATTACCTTGCATTTCTCCTGCTGCGCTGCTTTGTGTTGCCTATGATTTAATTGAATTTAGAAAACAAATACTCTCCAAAACTGTGAGCATTAGTCTTGGCAGCCTGCCTCTAAACCTGTTTATTTAGTTATTTTTCTGTTTGTTCGCAGAGCTGACGCGCCGGAAATTCAGTTGATATTTTTATGAATATTTAGTTTGACACATTTGGTTTCTTTAATAAAATGTTGAGTCACGTTTTCTGGTGGAAAATGTTTTGCAGTCAGCCTCCAGCTGTCAGCAGTTTGCAATTTAAAGTAAAAAAAACACAGGAATAGGACACGAAAACATGAGGGACCGGTGCTTTATTTAGTACAGAAAAAGATGTCTGAGAATGCTTTAATTTTATCTTCATCAAGCCGTTATTAACGTGACGATTCCTTCATGTTTAGGAGAAAACAAGCATGCTTGTTTAGCAGATTTTCAGGCAACGTGCAGCTTGTTGTTCGCCTGCAGTTAAAACAAACATGTTGTTTCTGATCAGTCTTGAACGAGCTTGAGGGCGTTCTTTATGGATCGTGAACAAATATAGCTTTACTTGAGTGTCTACATCAGGGGTGTCAAACATGCGGCCCGCGAGATGGTTGTGTAAACTTTATTTTCATACTTTAGAATGTAGAGTGAAAATAAACTTATCTTTGTGAGCAAGTTTTCTCTGTAACGAGTATAAATAAAACAAAGCTGCGCTCAAGGCTCACACAAGAACTTGAATCACATCCTGAAGTTGGCCGCCACTCAGGATGTGACTTCTGATGTTGATGTGCCGGTGAAAGCTAAAAGATGTTAGGTATAGTCAAATATACTTTACATGCTGCATGAAACTGATCTAGCCATGTGATCTGTAAGCTCTTTGAATCACTATGGAATGTTTTATTTATTGATTGATTTTTTTTTTCTCAAATTTTCAAGTACACTTCAGGTGTTGTACTTGTACTATTTTGGATACACTGTCCTCAGGCTCCAGCCTTGTTTTATATTGATTGTATTGAAACAAAGGAAACAATCTGAAGTTGTTTTTAATTTACCGGTCCGGCCCACTTGGGACTAGATTTCTTGCAATGTGGCCCCTGAGCTAAAATGAGTTTGACACCCCTGGTCTACTTCATGATGGAGGAAGAGAGCACAAAGGGAACTCAGTGAACCACCAGAAGGGACACGAGACTGGCAGCGGATCTGTAAATGTTCTCTTTTACAAAACTGACTTAAAAGAGTCTCTAAGTCTTTCAGATCATTTGAGACTTGAGCCGTTTTCATCCTTCTGTCACATTTAGGAAAACGTCAAAGCCTGAGAAACTCAGGACTGCACACCGCCCACACCTCACACGCTGCCTTTATCTGCTCTTTTGCTCTGGTTTCTAGCACAAGTAACTGCTTCTGTTTCTCTTTCACACAATTTATCTTCCCGCTCAGGCAGAGGGAATCCTATTACACTGTGCCAGGTTATTGTAGTTGAAGGATCAGGTCGTAAACAGTCACCTATAGTTCATAAACTAAGCGGTTATTTAATATTTGAACACAAACTGGAGCACAGTCCCCTGTCTGTCAGGAAGAATTCTTGTTTTTGAGAGGATGAAACATGAGGTGGAGGCAACAGGTGATGTCGCCACGCAGCATCTAAATCCATGTTTCATGTTTGATTTTGTTTCTGCTTTCATCACTGACTCAGCAGCAGGCTCCATCCTTTGAGTAGAAACTTTCTCTTTTTTAAACTGGTTAATTCTTTGCAGAGAAGCGACAAGTTAGTTTTTAAAGTGAGCTGTTGTGAATGCAGTATTTCTGGATTATGTTTTATTTTACCGTGGAGGCAGAAATCTCTCTGCCACAGTTTTAAAACCTATTTCACACATTCATGTGGCTTGTATTTACCTATAAACTACCCAAATAACACAAAACTCTACGTAACTGAGTGGTTTTTGTTTAGTTGTGCGCGTATCACGTTTATCTTTATACTTTTGTCACATACAGGAAGTGTTACTACTTAGATTAAATGTCCTGTATTTGCAAAATGTAAAATTTCAACTACTTCTAATTGCGTACAAAGCTTAAGTTCCACAGTAACTCAGCTGCCTTTAAGAGCCATTCCCCCACCCACCCCCCAAACATGGCCGACCCGGTGGCCTATTTCCAGTGATGGGAATAAAACTTACTAAGAAAAAAAAGTTTTTTCAGTAACGAGTGATCTAATTACAGTCTACTTTTATCACAACGCCGTTTTCGTTACTGATAAGAAAATGCGTGCGTTACTGATTCAGCAGAGCGGTGTGTTGAAGCTGTCATCAGCTGATTGGGAGCCAGAGAGGCGGGATGCTTTCCTCCAAGTGCATCACGGTCTGTGAAGAACAAGGAAGACGTGATGAATAGTCTACAGCTGCAGACTCGCAGATTCGCTGCTGCAGGTGTGAATCTGCAGCTGTGACCTGATGATGGCACAGGAGTTAAATGCTCGCCTCGTAATCGGAAGGTTGCAGGTTCGAGCCATGCTCAGTTTGTCGCTGTTGTTGTGTCCTTGGGCAAGAAACGCATCCCCCCCCCACCCCCCCTTGCCTGCTGGTGGTGGTTGGAAGGACCAGTGCCACCAGTGTTCGGCAGTCTCGCCTCCGTCACTGCGCCCCAGGGCAGCTGTGGCTACATTGTAGCTCATCCCCACCCGCATGTGAATGTGTGAATGACTGATTGTGTTGTAAAGTGCCTTGGGGGGATCCAGGACTCTAGAAGGCGCTATATGAAATACAGGCCATTCTTGGCGTGACAGCGGGACGTCCCGAAGGTCCGCTAACCTGTTCACCGCTCAGACGTGCTGATCTTCTACCTTCCTAGATCATCCAGCTGTAACCTGTTTCTGATCATGTCTTTAGTCCCGCTGTAACACCGATGCATCAGTCTCAGAAGTCATGGAGCTCAGCTGTTATTAGAACTACCTGTGTGTGTTTACCAGCCAGCTTCAGCTCTTCTGTGGTTGGGTCTGACCCAAGTTAGTAAATGTAAGTCCTCCATCAAATGTGTGCCTCTTCTAGTGTAAGTTTAAAGGATACTTATTTATTTATTTAACCATTACTAGATCAGCAGCAACAGAAATGTTACTAAAACACACAATTATGTGAAGCTGGAAAAATTAGAATACTGTGCAAAATGACATTTATTTCAGTAATTTAACTAGACTGAGAGACCATTTAAAGGCTCGGGAACCTTTACAGGTGTTTCTATTTGCAATTTTAAATTTTAGCTGATTGGAGTCTTGTTGAATATCACACAGTGACATTTTAGTCTAGATTAGTGAAATAAATTCATTTAAGTTGTTTCTGAAGCTTGTTCCATGTAGAAGGAGCTGAGTAAACAAAAGCTCTTTTCCCCAGATTTGTACGCACAAACGGGACCTCCAGCATTAACTGATCATTTGAGCGCAGAACGTAGGATCCAGAACTCCTCCATGTGATTAAATTGCAGATATAGGGGGGCAGTAGACAAAGCATAGCCTTGTAAATAAAAAATATACCATGTGACTTAGCCTCCTGGAGGGTAAGGAGTGCCCCCCTGTACAGTTCACAGTGATGGGTCAAAGCCCTGCTGTTTGTAATAAACCTCAGGGCAGCATGAATTACAGAACCAGTCTTGTGAAGACATTGGGCAGAGGCATTCGTGTACAACGGGTCTCCGTAGTCCAAAATAGATAAAAACAATACATTTACAAGCTGCTTTTTTTATACTTCAAATAAGAAACAAAATCTATTTCTAAAGAAAAAGCCCAATTTGAGTTGAAGTTGGTTCACAAGATTATCTATGTGGGACTTAAAGGTCAAGGAATCATCAAGTAAAATACCAAGGTACTTGTAAGCGTGAACCATCTCTATGATGTTACCCTCAAGAGTAGATGTAAGGGAACAGTTTGAGAGGCCTTCTTAGCGTTTGAAAACAACATTAGTTTGGTTTTTTCAGCGTTTAGAACCAGTTTTAGCTGCACAAGTGAATGCTGGACCACGGCAAAAGCTTTCTGCAGTGACTCAACAGCTCTAGAAGGATTCAAGATAAATGATTGTGTCATCGGCATAAAAATGCATATTTGCGTTAGATGCATTTTGACATAGTTCATTTATATACATGATGACTTTACATTAACAATGATTGAGAAGAAACTTTTTTATACGTTTTCTCATTAGAAATATCTGTATTTCGTTGTCTGATGCTCTGTAGTTGATTAGGCAAAATCAGTTATTTTTGTTTTTAATAACAATTGATAATCAAAATGATTACATTTGTTGTTTTGTTATTCTGATTTTAAAGTTTAGCTTCTCTTAATAAATAAAACAAAGATTTTTTTTAAAGGTGGAGATGTTTTAAATCTTGGCCAATAAGGGTCAAAAGCTTCCAGCTTCACATCGATAGTCCCCCCTGCAGTCAGGTTGTGATAACTCCTTCTTTTTTCAGCTTTAGCTTCTTTTTTATATAGTTTTCAGTAAACTCTTTGTAGGTTTTTGCTTTAAGGGATAAAAGTGTGTCCCTTTGAGGGATCATAGACCACACATATGGGCTGAATGACCAATAACTCTTTAGTCTCTTACAAAGGTTCATGTTTTCTAATTGAAGCATTTGGTATGTTCTGTCTCCCGGTGGTTAAAATAGTCAAAGTCAAATGAAGCAGAGGTGTGTATGTGCTGAGGTGATGCAGCTCTCACTACCAGTCAGTGTGATGCCTATGGTGTGCCCTGTGGAGAAACCTTTGAAGTACTTCTGTGTTTAGGAGGGCACGGAGGCCACGTTCTCTGCAAACATCCTATTTTTCGATCCACCTTTTCTAGACTCCATTATGTCTGCTTGTCTCCATCTGGCGTGCTGGTGAAGGTAGATGGGGGTTCCCCTGTGTGTGAGCGTAGCAGCGCTCTCATAATGAGATGTAGCTGGAGTGTCTTCCTCACACCCAGAGGCTCCCATGTGCTTTCTGCCCTCATTCAACAACAGGCCCTAATTAAGAGGGTTTCTCACCTGCTGCTGGACTGCTGAAGAAAAAAAAAACACAACCAGCTGTTATTATGGTGACAGGTGAAACAAAGTGTATTATCTGGCTACCTCCACCTGTCTCACACCTCCCCTCTCCCTGTCTGTGTCTGACTTACACGTCATCCTCCAGTTGGGTACACACACACGTTTACAGGTTTCCGTCACAGACAGGGCCCCGGAGGTTTTTACGGGAGCTGTAATTGTCTGGGCGTGGGCTTTCACGCATTAACAGGTGCTTTTATGGATCCACGTTGCCGCTGGCTGCCTCCACAGCGCTCGAGGAAGGACGCTATTGGTGTTCTTATAACGGGGGTCAAATCTAAAAAATAGCATGCAGTGCCTTGTGGGACTGCATAGCACTAACGCTCTAAAGTGGTCTGAGTTCTTACTACAGAAACAGTCAAAAACACGATCTTCTGCTTCTGGCGGTGGGTGATGATAAACAAAGGCGAGCAATAAATAAAAGCTGATCAAGCGAGCTTTGCTGCCACCTCGTTTCACAGCAACAGATTGCTTTAGTCTGTGTCGGCGTTGGGCTGCCCGAAGGCTTTTGATTTTCTTGGTTTGTAATAACGTCCAGCAGCATGGTGACCTTTTCTTGATGGCTCTCTCTCCCTTTAGCCTCTCCTGGAGTAGCAGCACCCCAGAGCCTTCAGAGATGTGTTTCGAGTTTTCCTGCATCAGTTCAAACTTAAATAATTATTAAAGGTCTGTGGGAGTTTACGCTAGCCAATCGCGAGTGGTGTTAGTTTGCAGGAAAGCTGCATCACAGACTGATGTATTAGTTTTAACGGCTCCCCCTGGAGCAGGTGAGTCACAACTCCAACAGCTTCTGACTCGGCTAATTTCCTCTAGCCTTAATAGCATAGTCTGATTAGCACTTTTTGCTTGTTTTGCTTCGTCTCTCCTCTTCATCTTCGTTCTTCACTGCTGCAGTATTCATTTACCACCCTCGTGTTTATTTATTGATCGTTACCACCTCTGTTTCCTGCTGTCTGATGATGCTCGCCCTGCTCAAACGTGGAAAACATCTTTGATTTGAAAACCTTGGTAAGGTCTACCCCGAGGGAATGCTTTTTATGTTATTGTGTCAAAAATGCTTTTGTCAGCATGAATTAAAACTCCAATCATATGAATTTAGTATTTTTCATCTATCCCTTTTTCCTTCAGCTCCAGCAACAGCTTCTCACAGATTCAGTTGCTCATTTCATCTTTAAGCCTTTTGAAGGCTTTTGCACCAAAAAGTGCAAATGATTAAAGAGCTTCAAAAATATTTTCAAGCTGTTTTTTTATCAGCATTAAGCTCAAGGCTTTTCTTTTTGGCTGAACACTTTTTTAGATGCTACAGACCACATCTGGGTAGATGCATTAATAAAAAAAAAAGCACACACATCCATTCATCCAATTATAACCACTTATCCGGGGTCAGGTCGCGGGGGCAGCAGCCTAAGCTGAGAGGCCCAGATTTCCCTCTCCCCATCTTCTTAGGTCGGCTCCTCCAGAGGAGTCCAAAGGCGTTCTTTGGCCAGCTGTGAGACATAGTCCCTCCAGCGTGTCCGAGGTCTTCCCTTAGGTCTCCTCCTGGATGAACGTGCCCAGAAAGCCTCGCCAGGGAAGTGTCCAGGAGGCATCCTAACAAGATATCCGATCCACCTCAACTGGCTCAACACAAATCATATAAGTGTAATTTGAGAGTTGTGAGACAGAAGTCATCGTGTAGACACAAAGCACTCTAAAACAAATCGTATGGCAGCATAGGGAACAAGTTACCAGCATATTTGTATTGTATTAAAAACAACATTTGTCAATGGATACTTGCTTTAGCAAAAGCTACATTTCAGCTACTTAATAGAGCTCTGGGAGTAGACTTCACTTCTCCCATCATGCAACAGTGCAAATCGAAACGGCGCCATATTGGCATGCAGAAGCCAGCAGCTGGACTATTTGTTATTGTCAGAAAACTCAATCAAACGGGAAATATGGTAGATTCCTGTTGTGCCCCAGGATGCAGAACAGACGCGGACGACATAAGGAAGGAGCCATCTACAGGATTCCCCAAGATCCGGAGCGCCGCAAACGTTGGATCATTGTAATAAAACACGCTAGTGACCGGGCTGAAATGAAGCTGTGGGATCCCGAGAGTAAAGGTTTTCACTTATGCAGCGACCGCTTCATATCAGGTACTTTAACCAACGTTTCCTCAACTGTGTATGGTGTTTATTTTAAATGCTTTTATTACGATTCTTAGTGGACTTCCTAAACTTATTTTGGCGTGGCTTTTTCTGTCTTATTACTCACACCAACAAGTAAACATCACGTAAAACGTTGCCTCATGAGTCCTGCGTGCTGCTGTTTACGTGTTTTATGATCACAGCAATTAACCGGCTAAGCTGTATTTAATTTTTAAGCAATGGTTGATCAGTTGTCAGATCACACATGAAACGCACTTTGGATTGCTATTATCTGTCTCACCGGGACAGATCTCAGACAGATCCTGAGACGCTCCTGCCTGACATATTTATTTTATTCATGGAAAACAATCAAACTAGTGATTTCTCTTGGCGTTCAGTTTATACATTCAAACAGTACAGCACTCTATTTAAACTTCGTACATGTAAATCTGTTATTTGTCCATCCATCCATCCATTTTCATCCGCTTATCCGGAGTCGGGTTGCGGGGGCAGTAGCGTTGAGAGGCCCAGACTTCCCTCTCCCCAGCCGCCTGAGCCAGCTCCTCCGGGTAAATCCCAAGGGGTTCCCCGGCCAGGTCCAGTAAGAAGTCCGCTCCGACAGCTTCTGGCATTTTTAAAAAGTATCCCAGGGGCACGGTAAGGGTTGGAGATGTTTAGTCTATTTAATTTCTGACTATATAAAACGATTTCTTCGGTTTTAAAGTGTGAAGTAAACTCCGACGAAGTAAAATCCAAGCCGATCCCGTTCACGTTCATGGTTAAGATCCGTGTTTGTTTAGCTTCTTTTACCTGCCAATATGGCGTCTACTAACTGAGAGTCACGTGGGGTCCGGAGCTCTATACAAAGTAATACTTGTTTTATTGTGTTTATTAAACCTTTTTCAGACTAAATGATGACAGAGCCATGGAGAAAACAAGAGGCAAACTCATTATTCACTGAACTCTTCTGCAGACCTCGCCTCGTGATTTATTTTATTTATAGAAAACCGTTGTTACCATGGCATTTTCGGGCTGCTGTGCAGTTTTTATAACTCTTAATTAGAAAATATATACAATTAAATTATCTTTTCCTTAACTATGTTTAGTTTTCAGTTCCAGATTTAGTGAGATGTGACAAAATGATGGATTTGAATATTTGAAGTGTGTGACATTAGCTCTAGCTGTGAGTTTGTGTAGCCAGAGCTGCAGTCGGCGGTTTTATTATCATATTCTCAGATGCGAGGTTCCTTGTAAATCCTACACTCGCGCTGACCCACTCGTTTTACATCTCTAAATTATGAAGCTGCAGTAACTGCTCCTTCTAAATCCATCAAAGCAGCTGAACCGCTCTTCCTGGTTCTCCGTACCCCATGCATATAATGAGGACTATCCTCCATTCCTGACTTGAAAGTCCAGTTTATTGGGTAGCTTAAAGAAAAAAAAAAGATTTTTTTATTAACATTATTTTATTCTGAAGTATGTGGTGCAGAATTCGGTTGCATAAACATGGAGATTATGCGTGTTTTAGTAGTGGGTGGGTTGGCAAACAACTCGTGTCACAAGCTGAAACCCTCCAATGCATAAATAACCCAGGGAAGGCGGTGCAAACTAGCTATCCAAACAGTGCAAAGTTACAGAGAATGCAGCTCAGTGAAGAAAAGTGTCGCGGAATAATTACACGAGACAGAAAAAAAAATATCTACAATCCATAAAACAATTTCACTGCTGAAAGAAAGTTTCAGGTGGGGTTTTTCATAAACCAGGAGAAAGATCAAGAGTTTGAAGCAGTTAAATCAGCTGCTTATTAAGTTTAGCTTCTCTTTTTTAATCTTGTGCTCTCCTTTTTCCTTAGGAGGGTAATGTTTCTGGCCCATTTGTCGTCTCTGATCTTTCATTGTTGACTGCAGCAGGTGTTTAAATGATCATTCCTTGATGTTTCGTTGAAGCCCAGGACTCATTTGCTGGACTCATAGGTCTTATAAGATTAATTTGCAGGCTCCAGGTTTTATTATATCACTAAGTGGACTAGTGTGCTGCAGCTTCTTTGGGTGGCTCTGACTCTTAGTTTGTGTTTGTTTGGTTGCAAACCCAGAATGGTGGCGAGGTTTTTTCCAGAAATCCGCCTCATCAAGCGTGTTGTATTTATAATTTAAATGACACTGCCGTCGCGTGGGCTCACACAGATTGTTTTGGCTTTCAGGGCTTTTGTCTGCCAGCTTATGTAAAAATATATTCACTGTGAATGACGAAAGAAGGAATAAAAAACAACGCTTTCCACTTTCTATTCTTACATTTCTGCCCACACAACTGATGCTGCTGCTGCTGCTTTTCAGACGAGCTGCACAGCTTCTGCAGAGTTTCCCCCAGAAAAGTCAAGTTTGGAAAGTTTTGGAGTTGAATTCCAAACAAGTGTTGCAAAGAAGTAATGTTTCTTTCTCTCTCTTTCACAAATATCTGCCCGTTTGTCACTGCAGCATTTATTTTCTGCACAGACATAACAAATCTGAACCTGAGCACCTATATTTATTTCTTTTTCTTGCTTTTGCTTTGAAGAAAACAAACGTTAAGGGATAGAAACACGTAAACACGTCTACAGTAGGTGTGTACATCAGGCTTGCAGGTCTCCTGCAGGGTCAAATAAAAATAAAAATAAAACAATCATAATCACCTGGCCTAAAAACATCAAGTTTATCTGGATGTGTATGCCTTTGACATTTTCTTTAAGTAATAAAAATGGTGCAAAATATTGTTTTATTTTATGACCAGCACCTGTATATACAGGTGCTGGTCATAAAATTTGAGTATCATGGCCAAGTAAATTTATTTCTTCCATTCAAAAAAGTGAAACTTGTATATTAGATTAATTCACTCCATGCAGACTGATACAGTGGTGTGAAAAACTATTTGCCCTCTTTCTGATTTCTTATTCTTTTGCATGTTTGTCACACAAAATGTTTCTGATCATCAAACACATTTAACCATTAGTCAAAGATAACACAAGTAAACACAAAATGCAGTGTTGAAATGATGGTTTTTGTTATTTAGGGAGAGAACAAAATCCAAACCTACATTACCCTGTGTGAAAAAGTAATTGCCCAGGAGAGGGGAGGACCCAAAGGCCCCACCTGACATATACAGTCATACACAAACACAGTCACACACTCCCTCCCTCATGCTCACACATGCACATACAACCCAAGACTTACAAAAATGCACGCCGGACACTCACTCATGCTCCCCATACACACCCTATTCACTCTGGTCCCGGTACTGCTGCACATGGGGTACAACCATCACCGGTAACCAGAGTTTGACCCTTTCTGCTGGGGTGCTGATGAGCAGGCTCCCCCGCCCAACGCTGAGCACAGCAACCCACCACCCCAGACCCCAACCAGACGGCCAGATCTCCCTCCTAGCCTCCAGCCCCAGGAAGCCAAGTGACAACAGAGGTGGCTAAGACCCCTAGTCTGCCTGAGTGTTCGTGGCAACCGGGTCTGGGGGTTTAAGATTTTGGCATCTGCCTGATAGATCCCGGTGACTGCCTGGTGGGATCTGGGTCCCTGGGCTCTGCTGGGTCCCCGGCGGGGGTGGTCACCCCTGGGTCCCGGGTCGCTGGGTCCCGGGCTCGGCCGGCTAGGGGGTGGGAGGCTGCGGGCGGGCCTGTGGGCTTGCCGCTGATATCTCCAGGGACTCTGCCGGCTGCTGGTTGTGGCCCCCCGGGGCGATCCTCTGTGCCTCTCGAGGGGGGGCGGGGGCCTTTCTGGTTGCAGTCTCCTTGGGGTTCCTGCATTCTGGGGCAACGCCTGGATCTCTGGGACTTGGAGCTCCCCCCGTCTCCTGCGAATCTTTGGGGGGCGGATCTGTGGTCCCTCACACTCTCTGTTGGACGCTCCTATAGAGAAACCTTAAATAAACAAGCGCGTGTACACACACAGGTGCTCACATGGTGCTCTCAAAAGTATGGGCTTGGGCACGTTCAACACATGTCTTAAGACTATGGGGGGCACTTAATGCATTGTGATTTATTATCGTGATTCTTCAGTTAAGCAATGTTGATTATATATATATATATATATATATTGTTTTTTTTGTTTTTTTTTCATCAAGTTGACGCAGTGATAGGTAGATCTTGTTGTATTGTTGTTGTGTCCCTTTTTTGTGTCCTTTTGTTTTTTTTGTCTTTTTCTGCAGGTTTAGAAGCAGACTCTTGTTCATTGTTTATTTTTGTGGAACCCCCCCCCCCCCCCTCCTCTCTCTCCACCTTTTCTCTTCCTTTCTCTTTCACCTCTGTCTCCGTGTCTGGTCGGAATTACAAAGCATTCAACAACAACAACAATAAAGTTTTAAGTATCAGGCGTGACATTAAAAGCAAACGCTTTGATGCTCCACCTGAGAATAAATCTGTAAGGCTTGTCACCAGCATTCAGACATCAATTCTGCTTGCTTCACAGCCAGACAGGACACGGTAAAAAAAAAAAAAGAAAAAAAAAAGAAAAAGTAATTGCCCCTGGAACCTAATAACTGGTTGGACCTCCCTTAGCAGCAATAACTGCAATCAAGCGGTTGCGATAACTTGCTGCAAGTCTTTTACAGCGCTCTGGAGGGATTTTGGCCCACTCATCTTTGCAGAATTGTTGTAATTCAGCTTTATTTGAGGGTTTTCTAGCATGAACCGCCTTTTTAAAGGTCATGCCATAGCATCTCAGTAGGATTCAGGTCAGGACTTTGACTAGGCCACTCCAAAGTCTTCATTTTGTTGTTCTTCAGCCATTCAGAGGTGGATTTGCTGGTGTGTTTTGGGTCATTGTCCTGCTGCAGCAGCCAAGATGGCTTCAGCTTTAGTTGACGAACAGATAGCCGGACATTCTCCTTCAGGATGTTTTGGTAGACAGTAGAATTCATGGTTCCATTTATCACAGCAAGCCTTCCAGTTCCTGAAGCAGCAAAACAACTCCAGACCATCACACTACCACCACCATATTTTACTGTTGGTGTGATGTTCTTTGTCTGAATGCTGTGTTACTTCTACGCCAGATGTAACGAGACATTTGCCTTCCAAAAAGGTCATCTTTTGTCTCATCAGTCCACAAGGTATTTTCCCAAAAGTCTTGGCAATCATTGAGATGTTTCTTAGCAAAACTGAGACGAGCCCTAATGTTCTTTTTGCTTAACAGTGGTTTGCGTCTTGGAAATCTGCCATGCAGGCCATTTTTGCCCAGTCTCTTTCTCGGCCAGCCTCTTTAGCTATGACCTTTTGGGTGTTGCCCTCCTTGTGTAAGATGTCAACGGTCGTCTTTTAGGCAACTGTCAAGTCAGCAGTCCTCCCCATGGTTGTGTAGCCTACAGAACTAGACTGAGAGACCATTTAAAGGCTTTCACAGGTCACGTCACCCGCTGTGCTCTTTTAGGGAGTAGCTCAGTATAATGTTTGTCCACAGGACAAGAAGCGTCCTCAGCGTTTTCCTCCTTTGCTCATACACATTAAGCAGCTATAACACACAGTCTTTTGAGTTAATTAGCTGATTGGAGTGTGGCACCAGTGGTCTTCAATACTGAACTTTTTCACACTATTCTAATATTCTGGGATACTGAATGTGGGATTTTCATTATTTGTAGGTTATAATAATCAAATTAAATAAATAAACATTTGAAATATATCAGTCTGTGTGTAATGAATGAATCTAATATACACGTTTCACTTTTTGAATGTAATTACTGAAATAAATTAACTTTGTCATGATTTTCTAATTTTCTTACCAACATTCAACATTTATTAGCCCTGAAAAAGAACGTGGGCGTTACAGAGCTCTCCTAATGGCAAAGAATAGAAGAACAAGTCAGTGATTGAAAGCTTGTTTTCAGACACTCAGTTGACATATCAGTGATAGTAGTGGACCATGGTGAAGACACACACACCTGATGTCTGCTGCAGTTTTAATTTGACGCGTTTCTCCTTCACCAGAACCGCTTTTAACTTTAACCAGCAGCCAGTTGGTGGAACACACCCCGGGGCCAGCCCCTGGATCGTGCTGCAGCAAAAAATCATGAGTGAAAATTTAAATGTTCTAGCTTATGTTCTTGGTTTGGAGATTGAAGGTGTGTGTGTGTGTGTGTGTGTGTGTGTGTGTGTGTGTGTGTGTGTGTGTGTGTGTGTGTGTGTGTGTGTGTGTGTGTGTGTGTGTGTGTATGTGTGTGTGTGTGTGTTGGGGAGGCGTATCTTAAATGTAATGAAATATTTATTATTTATTTAAGCCAATGTGATGCTTAAATAAACCCTTTTGAATGTATAAGCTAACAAAATCCTTTATTAACACAACGTTTAGTTCTTACTCCACGTCACCCACTCTGCTCTTTTAGGGAGTAGCTCAGTATGATGTTTGTCCACATCATGGACGTAATTTTTACTTTGGAAGTGGGGGGGGGGGGGTATCTTTACAGTATGCTCTAATGGGAAACAGGTTTCAACACAAACGGTTGTTTTCCGCTTGGTCCTAGCGCTCAACCAGTGTCAATTTAATATAGCGTAATATTGTTTTTGGATGGTAAAAAGTGCAGGGATCAAAACTTGACTTTGGAAAAAGTGTGTGTGTGTGGGGGGGGGGGGGGGGCTATGTGTCCCCCCCCCCCCAGAATTACGTCCATGGTCCACATAGAAAAGAAGCTTCCTCAGCGTTTTCCTCCTTTGCTCAGTCACATTAAGCAGCTATAACACACAGGCCCAACATCTCTCACTGCAGCAATCAGACCCTTGAGTCGGGTCCTTGTTAGTTGATGCACAATAAGCTCCAGTCTAATGAAGTGTAAAACAGATAGGAGGGAGGCTGAGATGAACACGACCAGCAGCGTCTGTGCTGCAGTGGAGGATCCAGTGCTAATGTTATTAGACAGGAGGTCTCACCCTGGCTGAGTTTATCAGCGCTTCATAAAGTGAAGGATGTAAGGGCAGGACGGTAAAACAGCACATCGCCCTTCAGAGTGCTATCTCTCTCTGAGGGTGGATTTAAAGTGAGTCCAAAGTGAGCTCACGGTTTGTAGCCATGTTAGAATGATGGCTGATCTTCTGCCCTTAACGTGATTCCTGGGTGTCGAGTTTTGTCCTCTCTGAGCCAAACTTCCTCTTCACTGCTGTGTTCATTAACAGTCTGGTTGTTGCTTCTGCTGCGAGAGTCCACCCTCAGCGCTTCTCGCGCCCTCCTCATCTTAATGCTGCTGATGAGAATTTGATGGACTTGGGGTCCACTTCGTTCTAAAAAGGGTCTCCCACCAACTCCTGAGTTGTTTGTCTGAAGTTTGCTAGTGTTTTATTCTCTGACTCTTTGTGTTGTTATTGTAAGACACAAACAGCATTCCCAGCAAACCATTTCCCACATGTTAACTCCTATTAGTCCATTATAATGCATATGTGATGCATTAACTTCTGGTGATCCATGGAAAGAGCTATCGGGACACGATAGCTCTTTCCAGATGGTCATGTGACAGATCTGTTGTGTTTGCTTGCACGTCTGTGCACAAACACACACATTAACCCTCCGCATGTTTCTCTTTTAGCCAACGCCGGGGCCTGTTTCCCTAAGCAAGGTAACTCACCAAAGCGGATGGCTCCCTGTCTTTTTTTTTTAATCCCATCTTCAGCTCATTGTTAATCCAGTCATGTGTTTCATGTGTAACCGTATCGTCTCCTTCCGGCTGTCTTTGTTCCCTTCCTGTGTGTCTTCCACCTTGGGCTGGGCTGTCTGTCAGAGAGAGGAGAGATAAAAGGCCAAGTGCTGTCAGAGTGATGAGAGTCCTTTAAATGAACAGAGGGAACAATGAGAGACGGTGGGAACATGTGAGGAAAGGGCGTCGAGAGATGAAGGGAATGATGGGCACGAGTTGGTAGAAATAGCAAAACAGGGTAATGACACAAATGATGAGAATAAAAGTGTCTTGGCCGTGCGTTTGCTTTTGATATGAAACATTTTGTTTTCCTTGTTTCTAAGATGAAAGCCACTTAATGAAGCAGGTGTATCACAAAGGCATTTCCTGCTAAACAAATTCTGTTTGAGTCATTTCCTTTGATCTATTGCAGAAGCCCTTTACTTTCCTCATTTTTCTTCCCCTCAGAACTTGAAATCAATAATTCTGCAAGGAACTGCTCTGTCCTGGTGGCAAATAGTCTAACACCCCATCCCATTCCTCTCTCTCTCTCTCTCTCTCTCTCTCTCTCTCTCTCTCTCTCTCTCTCTCTCTCTCTCTCTCTCCTCCCTCCCTCTCTTTCTCCTGTCCACCCCTGTCCTGCTGAATTTCCCGCTCTGCTTCTCTCTGCTTCATTTGTTTCCACCTATGTGTGCCTGCTGTGTCTACGTTTGTCTCCACCCTGAAAATCTCTGAACGCTGATGTGGATGGAGATTCACCTCTTCTCCTGCACTCTCCACCCTTCTTCCTCCCCTTTTCTGCACTTTCCTTATCCTCCTCCTTCCACCCTCCTGTCCTTTCACTTCAGATCCCGAGCGCGGTGGCAGTCACATGATCTCGACAGATGACTTGGAGTATCCGCGAGAGTACCGGACGCTGGGGAACAGCGCTCGGCGGTTCTCCAATGTTGGCCTGGTGCACACGTCTGAGCACCGGCACACTGTCACCGCCGCCCAGAGCCTGGAGGCCCTGACCAACTTGCACAAGGCCGACATGGAACGTAAAAGAGACGCCTTCATGGATCACCTGAAGAGCAAGTACCAACAGCAGCAGCAGCAGCAGCAGCTGCAGCATCCGCACCACAGCCCCCACCACAACCCACCATCACCCTCTCCCTCCCACGCCAGCATGAGGGGCACTTCAGAACGCTCTGCCCGAGAACAGGTAATTAATGTTCCTGACTGATGAATGTTTTTCATCAGGCCAGTCAGAGTCATCCATCACTTTTCACCCTTTTAAGATATAATCATCATTTTCATGTCTTGTAAAGATGACATCATGTGTGGAGAAATGGCTACTTCTTTTTTATCCCCTGGCACCCTACATAATTATTTTTTCAATAAATGGAAATGTGTTGCTTGATAAAAATATGGATATACTATTCCTGAGGATAAACGTGTTGCAAGAAAATGAAAAATACGTTTAAGAGTTTTCCAGACAATCTTAAGACATTTAACACTTGGTTTTTAACATATTTGAATGTTTAACATCATATTTTGTACTTTTACTAGATTGGTTATACTCATTTATATCTCTCACCCAGTTAACAGTCTGATAGCTTTAATGTCTCTGGTGTGTTTTCATTCAAAGACTAAATTAATGCAAAGGTTTTGCTCATAAAACAGGAATTTCACTTTTATTTTACTGAAAGGAAGTGAATCCAAACAAATGGTTGCTGAATATTTAAAAATCGGTTTGAAGTGCAGCATTTAAATTAGAATTTAAAATGTGCAAAAAGGCGTTTTGGTTCTTCTTGGTGTGGCAAGGTGGAGAAACGAGGGCCCGGGCGGGATTCGATCCCCAGACTCCCGGGTGAGTCATACGCACTAACCAGTCAGCCAAAGGGACATCCCCTTAGCCAAGTAGCCAGGGCGCATGATCAATCGGGACATTGTGACCGGACGCTCAAACTGCCACATTGGCTTCTGTGTTGTTTTCTTCTGTTGCACGTAGATGGTAGCTACTCTGTGAATAACCTGAGAGGAAAACAGCAAATGTTTCAAACCTCTAACAACATGATAACTTCTGAGGCTCTGCAACTCACCAGAATAACATTGACAGCAAGAGGTTTTAACTCTTTTGATTATGTAATTTATCACCACAGCCCAGAGAGATGCTGTATTCCATCAGTCAATCCCAGGTTTATTAAATCACAGCATAAATGCTCTTTGAAAGATTGCCCCCCCCCCCCCCCCATGTTTGTTATGTTCATTCAACAAGTTGTTTTCAGGTTTGGATTCCTTTAGCTGGTGGCTGCCATGGAGCAGCCACAAGGCTAACACGCAGCTGTACGGTGCCCAAACAGAGGTTTGGACTGAGCCAGGCTCTGCTCTCGCAGCACACTTAAAGCAGCTTTTTTGTTTTCCTGCAGCACATCCTGCAGGATTGTGTTTTAGAGAGATGAAAGCAGTCGGAGTGAGAGAACACACTTTAATGATTCCCACAACCTCACCAACACCTGTTGGCACGTTTTGCTTCTCAAACACACGTTCGGAGATTATTCTATGTGCTGCTCTTTTTCCCAACGACGTGACAGGAAAGCACACGAGAGCTGAGGTGAGGGAAGGAAGGGGATCAAGTAAAAGAGGGTGGGTGATAGACAGGTGGAGTCCTGGTTGCTATGGGAACCTCTCCCATATATGGCAAGGAGGGGTATCGCATTGCAAAGGTCAGGTTGTGAAGAGGAAGAACTGAACTGAGTGAAGACAGAAGGAAAATAGGACTGATGAGTGGAAGGCGGGCGGTTAAAGATGAAGACAACAGGCACAGAGGGTGGACGGATCCAGACGTGACGGGGCATTTTTGCTGCACTGGTGGGGAGGAAGAAGCACAGCCCAGGATTTCTTGTCATTTTGCCGCGGCTCATCAAGCAGTCCACTGATCAATTAACCGGCACCAGCAGGACTCAGCCACCCATCTGTGAAGGAGTTAATCGGCTGGTGTTGTAATGAATTAAATAAAGAGTTCCTGCCGCATGTGCAACTGTAGAGCGAGACAGAGGAAGAGAGCGATTGAGTGAGTAAGAGGGAGGCGGGTGAGAGAAGCAGAGGGAGGGACAGATGGGCTAAAAATGCGCTGAGGACTTTCTGCACATGACGGAGAGTCTGGGACGCCTGGACTGGTGGACAGACATTGGTGCACTGCAGGTGAGATGGGGCTGGGAGCTGGAGGATGCTGTAGACAAGTGCGTGTGTGTGTGTGTGTGTGTGTGCATGCATGCGTGAGTGCGTGCGTGCGTGTGTGTGTGTGTGTGTGTGTGTGTGTGTGTGTGTGTGTGTGTGTGTGTGTGTGTGTGTGTGTGTGTGTGTGTGATAAGGATGTGCCGGCTGGAATTAGATTCCACACCTGTTACGTTTGTTGTGGTTGCTGTAGTGACAGAGTGCATATGCTCTGCAGGCGGGAGACCCACACCAGAGTAGAGAGCTGTGCACACAGCTTTGCTGTTACATTCCATGCACATGTCTGCTCCTAAAACACAGAGATGCTGCTGTTTTGTTGTCATCAAACCGTACTACAGGAGGATTTAGGCTGGAACGAGTAAGAATGAGTAAGAGGGAGGGGAGGGGCCTGCAGAGAGGATGACGACATGAGAAAGAGGGGTGGTGGAGGGGAGGAGTGATTGGCCTGCTTTACATGCAGGTCAGGTAATGCAGTGCTCCAATCTTTGAGTCCCTCTGTTAGAGCACTGAGCCTCCTAACTCTCTGCACGTGCACGTGGCCGTGACAGTTCACAAACGTGCATATAAAATCTCAAAGTGTGACAAATAAATTCAACCCTTCATGTAAAAGTTTAATTTAACACCTGCAGCAAGTCTGAGAAATTAACTGTCTGGAGCTCTCCGTCTTTAATTTGAAAGCTTTTACGATTGAGGAGATGCAAAATAGCAGATTTACATCAGTTTTCTGGCAAAATGCCTGAGTAAGTCTGTTGGATAAGGACTGGAAGTGTAGAACAAGGTGTGGAAATTACTATAAGGGCAGAAAATGGGTTGTAATTCTACTAATTATTGCCAAAAGGGAAAGAGCAGTTAGTAGTGACTTACATTCAAAGAAGCCCCACCAGTTAACACACACACGCAGAGTGCAGTATTTGCAACTCAAAGTCCAAGCTCAGTTTATCTGCCACTGTCAGCCTTAGAGAGGGAGGCTAATTAATGCAACAAACACCCACAAGACACTTCTCAGAGCTATTTGGCCTTGAGAAAAAAATAAATCTTTAACATTTTCTGAACAAGTGAGCAGCAGTTATTTGCAGTGCAACAGTTGTTTCCCTGAGTCCGACGGACTTAAGGTGATGAAACTGAGTAAATGATCCGACAGTCAAGGCCAGCCCACCTCCATGACCTGACCTGAGATTAGGTCGTCCCTGAAAGTGAGCCACTTCATAGATCACCTCTTACCGCCACAGTTCACAGATGATTAACAGATTCAGACCTCGCTCTGCTGTGTTAAATCCAAAGGAGAAACCCCAGACAAATCCCCACAGGAACAAGTTCACATTGATTCCCGTGTTAAAAATGCCAAATTCACAGCATTTACCATCATGACAACTCTGAGGGGGTGATTTTTGTAACTCATCCTTTAGATGTATGGACACCTTGACATAATCAGAACTTGGGGGCATGTCCTTTTGATTGACAGGTGGCAGATGAGCCGTCAGCGCTAGCAGCTTGCCCCCTGCTTGCTCCAGGGAAGGCCTCAGCTTCACGTTAAAACGGTCAGTGCCTGGAAGGCAGAGAGTAGCAGAGTCGCCCAACTGCGGTTAAAAGTGCCTGCCAAACATCCGTTAGCTTCGGTTTGCTCAGTTAGCTCAGTTAGCTTGAGGCTTTATTTGCTCAGAGTTGGATGAATGTCAGTCATCTGCCCCCTCCCACACAGCCTCACTCTGAGCTCCACCTTTTGTATTTTTGGGGAGTAACGAGGCGTAGGACAAGGCCAAGCAGGTGGTGGTGGGAACCGCCCACTGTGCTTCAAATCAGTTCAGAATTCTTAAACCTACAGGTGATGGCGCAGAGGGTCATTGGTTAAAACCAAAAGAGGTCCCCAAAGGTTTGAAAATCTTTTCCTTTCAACAGGAATGTTCAGCAACAATAAAAGTCATTTAAAAACTGAACTCATAGCTAGCGGGGGAATGGAAATTCTCAATAGCTTATCATCAAAGAGTTGCCTTTGATAACAACTGCTTTAATGCATGTCAGGAGTCATTTCTAAGCTTTGAAGGGAGAGGAAGCGTGGACTGAGATGATGCTCCATATTACATATGTACTTTTGTCACTGTGCCACTCAGCATGAACACGTGCTCTCAGTTTTTCACCAGAAAAAAGAAGGAACATCTCCAACATAATTCACTACAAAAGCAATACATCATCATCATCATCATCATCATGTGCTCAGTTCCCGTTTTATTAGTGGACCAACATGTGAGTGCAGCATGTTCCCAGAGCACAAGCACACCAAACATCCAACTCAGTACGTTTAACCTTGATCTTTGCTGCTGGTATTAGCATATTGCACAACAGATATTGATAAACCTCCCTCAGCATAAACAGGTTTTTTTCTTTCTGTTGAACGTTTTATCTGCAGAGTTGTTCCAACTCTGCTGCTGCCCAGAAATCCAAACTGTTTGCGGATTATGGTGTGATAATGTTTCAGATCAGTCTTATAACATTCACTCTAAAGAATTATCTAGAAACGTTACTCTTGCCTCTTTGTTTGTCTGAATCCTGTTTATGTTGCAGCATGAATAATTGTTTTTAACTCTTATTTGAACATTCTGGTGAAAATGTTAAACAGAAAACAAAATCCTCCATATTGGATAAGAGTCCCACTGCGCGCGCGCACGCACACACGTGCAGCATAAGAAAATGATTGTTTACGTTTTTGCAACACATTCTCACACCCAAAGCATCAAATGATGACGCGTGTGACCAAGAGTCAAAAGGGTGCTCCAGTGCATCGGGAGAGGACGCGCAGGGACACGCTGTGCCAGAGCGTCGGTATCCGACATTCGTGGTGAGACGGACATTTGACCGTCTTGTGAACTATTTAACCTTCCTCTCACCCCCATTGTAACCTTATCTAGGCTGCGCATGCAAAGCTTAATTGGAAATTACTGAGTTAAAGTTAGGATGGCGGTGAGGGGAACGTTAAATTGCTAGAGGTTTGAGGAATAATGTCCGTGCCACCGCGGGCGTCGGTGCTGATGCCCGCGGTGGCACGTGTCCTTGCGTGTCCCTGCGCGTCCACTCCCGATGCGCTGGGGCACCCTAATTGTCGTATTTCGACGCTTGGTCACACACGTCAATATTTGACGCGTTGGGTGTGAGAATGTGTTGCATAAGCAAGTCTGAAAAGAAAATCAATGACTTTAGTGTTTTCATGACTGCTCTGCAGCCATGAAACATTCTGATCGTGTCTCAGAGGGGCTCCTTACAATAACCCAAAAGCCCCCTGTTTTTATAACATTCAATCCTGACTTATTGGTAGTTTTTCTATTCAATTCCTGAGCTATAAGCACACTTTTACCTTCTGTGACAATAACATTTCCTCCAGAGATTTCATACGTTTCGCATTTTGTTTTCTTTCTTTCTTATTTATATTTGGTTTCCATTTGTTTGTCGAGTTTAAGGCTTTGCCTGAAAATGTGTCGTTTACTATAAAACAAGAAAACCCTTCATTACAACAATTAGGGAGCCGTTTCCTCCATTCTTAATCTGAACAGAACACGATGATGTTAAAAATGCACCTTTAGGTGTCACTCCAGGGTGTTTACAGTTTTTCTTTGTAGAGAAAACATAAAAAACTGCAACTTTTACACTGCAGGAAAGCTCTAGTAAACACATGCATGACCATGTTGTTTACATAGAATTAGTTTACCATTAATCACTGATCAGACATTTAGAGCTTGTGGCCTTGGTAACTCCTGTTGGGTCATCTGATGGACTTTCACACCAGTCCTCCTAAGCCTTTTATAAAGAGTAATATTGTAAACATTAGGAATGTTTTATATCAACCTTTCAAACTGATATCTGATATACCGATATGGCCTAATTCATTATTTCTGATTTCTGATATATGTGAGGTTACCAGCATCGTAAATAAATACTTCTCTTATCTCTTACCCTACATACGCAAATATTAAACATTATCTGTTCAAAATATGCAAACTACTTCAGTGCCAGCTGTGCCAAACAAAAACACATCTCATGAGCTTAACTTTGGAGTTGTTTTGACATTTTGAGTGAGAGGAGAATTTGAAAATGTGTGCTTGGCAATAAAAGTGTGATTAAAAGTGCAGAAACCAGTACAGATAGTTCCATTTTACTGCTAAACTTGGTTAGGAGTAATGGTAAGCTGATACTAATGGTGAATATTTATACCTCTAACATAGAAACATGCTTCAGAATAGCTAGAATACCCTTTGTTGTTTAGTTTAAGAAATGTGACACAGATTCAGTTTTACATCCAAGATGACGGCTTCTCTAATTAAAACATACAGTATAAGTTATTTATTTTTGTTTAGCACATGAACTAAAATTTCCAGGAGCTTTTCTCTTTGTTTGTTGAATGTTTTTTGCTTCGTTCATGAGCAGAAATGGCCTTCACATGTCTGTATTTAAAGATAAAGAACATCAGGTGAAAACAACACATAAAAGTTCATCATAAAGGCAGTTCTTGGATCGTTACAAGTTCATAATCACCAGGAGGCTGCTGCTGGTGTTTAAGGCAGTCTAAAGTTTTGTTGAGATTTTATAAAAGAACAATAAAACACCACACCATCATAAATCAAAATTTGCCTGTCGCACTTTTATTAATCCTAAATCAGGGTAATCTGGGCTCTGCACAAGGGAGGCTGAATAGAGTGAAAATTGCCTGCTGATAAGAGTAAGAACTGGAAGAAGGATTACAATTCAATTCAAACTGTTCAAATTCATGAAATGTACTCAAGCTAATACTGCGTGCCATTTAGAGATATGTCTGGGGCCATCAGTGGCTCGGCCTGGTTTAACTGAGGTAATTACGGCCTATTTGAAAGCTCATTTCCTGGGGCGTCTGCCAACATGTAAGCACTTTTTTAACACGTCAAAGCAAAGGAAAGGGCAAAGGGATGAGAGGCAGACAGAACCTGTATCGCTGCAAATGAGAAGGTGAGGTTTAGATGAGAAGAGCGCAGCAGGTGGATGCAGAATGGAAGAAACAGGGAGAGAGAGAGAGAGAGAGAGAGAGAGAGAGAGAGAGAGAGAGAGAGAGAGAGAGTTCTTTTAACTTTACCA
>NC_091745.1:7623723-7671223 GCF_043380555.1 Nothobranchius furzeri | reverse complement strand
ATATTTTTCTAATACTCTATTTTTAAACATGTTTTTAAACGAGGAAAATGAACTACGCCTTTTTAAGTCACAGTCATAACTATTCCACAGGTTAACTCCTCTAACAGAAACACATCTCTGCTTTATAATTGTCCTTTTTCTGTTTTTGTTAAAGAATTCAGTTCCCCTTAAGTCATTGACTCTCTCTGAGTTTAAACAACTTCTGAGTACTGCGGCAAAGCAAGTTATTTTGTGCTTTATACATTATGTATATATGTACAAATGTATTTTCGTACACTCTTTCAATTTCAATTCCATTAACCCTGATTTTAGATATATTTTTCATTTGTCTAGTGCCAAAAACAATCAATTTTGTTTTCTTTATATTTAACGATAACTTATTTGTATCAAACCAGTTTTTTAATATATTTAACTCCCTTTCCACTGTCAGAAGCTGCTCTAGATTTGTACCTGAGCAATACAAGCAATACAGTTTCCAGTGGAGCACCGTTAATTTTGCTTCGGCAAATGACGGACTAGATTTTAGACTAGATTGCTTCTATAAACAGTGAGAACATTTATTTCACTACAGGTGGAAAAAGCATAAAAACAACTGGAATAATCCTGCAGATGTAAAGATGTTTGTTCGCTATAACCAAACCTTTTACAGACACATTTAAGCTGACATTGTGCTTTGTTTACTTTTGAATGCGTAAAGCTTCTGAAACCACATCCCACCAGCTCTAATCGAAGCTCCGCTCCCCCCGGATCCCTCTGCTGGCTGTAAATAAACACTAAACTGAACCGCTGCACTGGGTTGTTGTTTGTTTACGTGTGGGGGAAAAAAGTCCACGTAACACAACTCATCAGGAGTTTAATTTAGACACTTTTTGACTTCACTGTTGACAGTTACTTACAGAATATAAAATTTCAAATCCAGGTCATCTCAAATAGAAATTTCAATCATCTCCCCTCTTGAGGAGAACATCTTCCTCTCATTTCACCTGCATAATCAGCTTCTGCTTTACGGGATCTGACATCCATTTTTGCAATGTAAGGCTTTTATTTGAACATGTGCAATGCTAAAGAATAAATACAAACTAAATAATCCTAACACTAACCTCCACTGACATTATGTATGAAATCCGTAGCACATAATGAAAACATTGTCTTAGCCCGATTGACTAGCATTCATTTATTGTTCTTCCTAGAGCCCATGGTCCGGAAGAGTATTCTATTAGAAGCAGTGACGTTCTGTTGCCGTTCCACACTGCTGATCCCTCCAGTGTGGACTAGGCTTCAGGCAGTTGTTGGGGTTGTCATTTCTTTCTCCTTTTAAAATAAAGGAGGGACGTAGCTACCGTTTACCATCAGTGAGTGTGGGGTTGCCGTTCCTCCTGCAAGCTAAATGCTGCAGCGCCGGCATTTATAATTCAACTACTGCTGACAAAAAGTAAGAGTTATTTAAAAAATCAAAGCCAGTGACAGGAGTGACCCATAAGTTATTTCCTGCACTCCTAAGAAGCCACAGCGTCTTTTAGTTTTTCTCTAATATCGGGTATAGATGGCTAGATGCTAATGTTACATAATAGTCGGCTATATAAACATCTCAAGCTACTTTTTCAATTACCAATACCTTGATGTTACAGTGAAATGTAAGTGTAAAGTGAATAATGAGCCAATCATGGCGTTTTACTTTATTTAATGAGTTGTTCAGAGCTAAAACAGCAAGCTAACAGCAAGACAGTAAGACCAACACCTCCTCTATAGGGAGCCTAAGTCATTTCTGCATCACGGGTCCCCGGAAGAACGAAAAAATGAATGCAAGTCATCGGGGCTAAAAACGTTTTCTAATCCACTTTACCTTACGCCCTGGATTGCACATATGTTGTACTGCAATTTAAATGAAAAGTATTGATGTGTGTTTCCATGCCGGTCACGTACTTTGAGATTTATTAGCTTGTAAAAGTTTGTAATCAGCATGACTACAAACTAAAAATCGGCACGACACATATGTGACGTCACCACATTATCTCCTCTCCACAAAGTAGCTGCTACTTAGCACATGACCAGATTTATGGTGGTTCTTTCCTCCTGTGGGAAGTTTGCTGAACTTACAGCCCTTGTCCCTCAGTTTTCTCCGTGTCTGGTTCGATGGCGTCACTTTTGTGAAGCACATTTGTAGTCCTGGACTTATTTTCACACAGAACCTAAAATATCGTCCCCCCCGTTCGAAAATAAGCGCGTTCTTGGTATCAAAATGCGTCTTAAAAATTCACGGACATCATATGTGAAATCCATGGCACAAAACAAGCGGAGTTAGAAAATAGCGTTTTTAGCGCCGTTGACTTGCATTCATTTTTTTCGTTCTTCTGGGGACTCATGCTGCGGAAGTGACTAAAGCCTGATTTATGCTTCTCTGTCTGCGTCAGTGCGGAGCACACGCAACGCCATTATCCGTCCTTGCATAGGGATCCGGCAGGCACGCAAGTACGTACGGAGTCGAGCCCACTTTTTTAAACATCTGTCGAACGAGACGGATTACGCAAGCTTGTGATTGGTCAGGACGCCGCTGTTGTTTACAGCGCCGCCATTGCAAAGAGAGCCGAGTTTAACTAGCCGCAGACACGGAGAAGCTTGAAGAATACCTCGCGAAAAAACTCTAAAAATATGAACGTTTCATTCTCCCGTGACTGGAGGGGTGAAAAGATGCACAGCAAGCGTTTTATTTGTGGACGGAAATGACAGGAAACGTGGGTTTAGAGGTGGGGAGCGCATGAAGCGGTGGGAGAATGAGAGACAAATATGTCCGTGTTAAAAGTCTCTTATATACACAAAAAACACAATATAAACAACCGATCTTGGACCGGATACATGATATGATACCTCAGAACAGCGCTATGCCCTCTGTTGTCCTGCCGGGCAATTGCTTTGCAACGCTCTCCAGGAGACGGAGAAGTATGAGAGCAAAACGCTTCCGTCAATCCGTGCGTGTCTGTTCCTTGCAGAGCTGACGGAGAAGCATAAACCAGGCTTTAGGCTCCCTATGCTGGAGACATGTTACCATAATAAGTGTAGTAAGTGCTCCCTAGGCTCCCTATGCTGGAGACATGTTACCATAATAAGTGTAGTAAGTGCTCCCTACCGTTAAACACCCAAGAGTGCTAGTACCAGATACGACATTGCATTTCTCTACTTATCAACTTTCTGTGCTGACTCATCTTTGCTTCTCATCTAGAATCTTCTGGTGCTGATAACTGGCAACAGACATGAAACTCACTCAACAGTTAGAGAGTGATTGCAGTAACCAAATTTGACCACAGGATGGAATCTTTCTTGATTCTTACACACTGTACCTTTAAATTGTGCTACTTTAAAAAACTGTAGATACATACTTGGCTGATAATAATTTGACCCCTTCATGATTCTTATGGCTTTCTTCTGAAGCATGTAGAGTTTCCCCAGATCGTCACACAGTAATTAATGTAAGCAAGTACTTAACTACAGTACAGCATGTAAAGTGATGTTTTTATTTAAGCAAGTATTTTGTAGTATTGCTGTGGATGTGTTGATGACTCAGGAGTCTTTGACCTTTAGGATGATGGGCCAGGTAGTTAGAAAAGCTGATAATTGGGAGGAAACGAAGTAAACATATGTGAGGAGTGATCTGTTAGAGCTGTTTTCTACCAATCCTCTAAAAGATGGAGGAATGAGAAGACTCACAGCACTGAGATGCAGACAGTTGCAGCTCAGTCAAAGCACCTGGACGTGACACTGAGCTCTGTTTGCAGAGACTTAGGTGGAGGCAGATAAGTTGACATGAATCAGCTCAGCAAGAATCACAAGTGAGCTTTTGGAGTTATGGGAGAGAACAAGAGACTGACGGGATAAAAGGTGTGAGGAGAAGAAGACATAACTAGAGGCAAAGACAAACAGAAGCTTCTGAGGGAGATAAAAATATGATTAGGAGGAGAAATGGATGTCAAAAGAACAGAAACTATGAGGGCAATGTGGGAGATTTTAACCATTTAATAAGTAATACACTACCAACTGTGTTTTAGTCTTGCTCTAGGCGGGAGGTTAAAAGCTGCATCCATCATGGGATGAAGCAGCCTCTGGACCTAGGCTTTGTGTGGTTCTAGGAGAGTCATCCACCCACCTGCTCATGGCCTCTCATGTGCTAGGATCACGTTTCTATTGTGCATTCATGGTGATTATGAACCTTCATGGCTACAATCAAGCCGAAAAACACAAAGGTACCTTTTCATCAGAAAGTGCACCAATGCAGAATGGAACAGTGGGAAACAGTGACTCCACAGAATATATGATGCATTAGTTTCCTCTGTTAAAATGTAAAAATTGTATTAATGGTTAGAATTTTAGCCAAAACGCGCAAACCGAAACTCAGAAATAGTTACAAATGCAGCCTCCGGAAAGGGTCTGTTTTTCCATCTACAAGTCAACCTCTTCAGTATCAGGTCACATGGAGACATAAGTCTTAACTGGGGCTTTAATCTGCAAGAAAGATACTGTTGCTTCGCCAAGGTCCCTCGCAAGCTCCCTCTTATCTAAGACTGCTTCACTTTACAGTACAAGATGGATGTACTTTCATAATTAAATCATATAATGGACAAGATGAGTAAATAATCATAGGGTTGGATGAACAATATTGGTTGAAGAATAATAACAATGTTTTGATTAATCTGTGCTTAAATTACTGAGGTTGAAATGAATATTATTATTTTATGATCAGTAAAGTTAGATTTAACAAGTGAATCACTATCTGCTGACAGCTCACACACTCAGACACGTAACGATGACAAGGTTAAGCTAATATCCTGAGACATTGCTTTCTGTTCCACCAATCAGAACTCCTGTATCTGACGCAAGGCGTGTTTTCTGAGGTTTGTTGGTAAAACCCTTTTTACATGTCAAATTCTGATTTGTTAGTAAATCAAAACATGACTATTATTCAAACAGGACTCACTTCACCGTGAGTCAGTTCTAGTTCTTGAGAGTTCTTGAGAAAGCTTCGGACCGGCCATCCTGAGCAAACCTCTTTAACCCAGAGCATCTTTTGACAAGCTGTCAAAAACCTGTTGCACGCTACAGCTGACCGCAAACGGTTCCTTCAGAATAAAGCTGAACCAACTTCAACTCCGTAAGAGTTATTTCTAAGATGCAAAAAAAAAAAACTGTCATGATCTGGAGACATCCCGAGACCAGTTTAGTGGCACTGTGGTTTCTTCTACAGACTTCGGTACCTCTGGGGTCCCCAGATCTCAACACATTCCAGGTCTACCACGGGGGGTCTCCGAGCTGGTATGTAGACTCGACAGATTGCGTCTGATGTGGTTTTATAAACCATCAGTTATAGTTTATAGCAGACCAAATTCACTCCCACTCAGAACTCAGTTTCTCCAGATACGAAGGTTCTGATAACATCACATTCACACATCATCACACCTCACATTCCATCCACTTAAATTCATTCATCACATAAAGTGTCCGAGTTGTCATGTTTTAATTGTTTAGAAAATAAATGTCTTACTTTTTATCAACTTGACTCTCTTCTTGAATTAATACAAAGTGTCGTACAATCCCTGAATAAACAAAGAATTCTAAATCTTCTGGTTAAACATTCAAAGACCAATCAGACTGGATTTCCATATTTATATGGAAATTCACATCATGGTGGTCAAAGTGTAGGGTGGTATATCAAGCTTTAAAAGCACCCAAATACATACGTATGTTACATCCTACACAAAGATGCTGATGACACTTTCTGAGCTAAACCTCTAGGCAGTTAATAGAGAATTGTAACCCTCATCAAACTACTCGTCAGACAACATCCTCTCCATCAGATAATTAGAGTTTAGAGGGACAAAGAGTGGGTAACATATTTGCCTAATCTCTCCCGTGAATATGAGGCAGATAAATGAACATTTAATTGACTTTGAAGCCATCAAACTGTTTCCCATCATTATGTCCAGATCTGCTGCTTGTTGTTTAGAGCTAAGTATTGAAACATATCCTACAGTTTCCGGTATTTTATATAAAAACATGCCTTTGGGAGCGAGCTCAGTTAGTGGAGCGTCTACAGGCACAGAGGACTACATGACACGGTGGAAGGCCGTATGAGTTTAATGCACTTTGCAGCCTGGGGTCTGTTATCCGGCCACCTTGTCCTAATTTCTACTCCGTTTGCTTTTGTTCTATCTGAGATCATCCTGTTCTCCACTTTCCCGTCTCATCCACGTTGTCTTTGTAGAAGAGCGGTGTGTGCGGCGGCAATTGAGTGCTGTTGAAAATGTTCAGATTGGCTGAAAATAAAAAGTGGGAGAAAGGCAGAAGAGAGCGCTTTTCTCCAAGGGTATAGAATAGATCTTCTTGGGTATCACTGACTTGACTAGCAGGACCAGATGATGTACTCAAATGTAATATTTATGATGTAAAATTACTGCAGAAGGGCGTTTTCAGTTCTCAAACAAGATAAATAAAGATGGAAGTTAGTGTTTAAAGCATATTGTAACAAGTCCAACAACAGCTGCAGGAAAGGAGACAACACAGCATCGCTAGTTTGACTTCTTAGCTGGATTAGAGGATTATAAATATACATTTTCAGATATTGTTGAAGTTAGTAGGGTGCAGATTTAAAAGTATACGTTGTGTCATTTCTACAGCCACCTTTTCTCATAACATAGCTCGAGTCAGACTCAAGTTATTATTTTAATTTCTTCTGACTTGACTTGATAAAATCTATAAAGACTTATGACTTGACTCGGACTTGAACGCCAATGACTTGCGACTTGAATCGACTTGCATCTGTTGACTTGACGATGACTTGAGCATATTTGATATTTTAGCACAAATGTGGCATGACATGGACATAAATCATAAATCCTTCTTTGTTCTGGGTTTGATCTTGTTCTGCTGAATGCAGCAGCACTGTGTTTATAATCAGTTTCAGTTGCACTTCCTGCTTGTTTGAGCAAATAAATGAAGCTTGAAGAAGCTTTATTTCTGGAATTTGTTTATTATCATCGTCATTAAGTTGAAGTTGGACAGATGACTTTAATATGACTTGAAAATTCAAAGTTAGGGACTTGGACTTGACTTTGACTTCCACATCATTGACTTTGGACTCGACTTGGACTTGGCTGTCTTTGACTTGGACTTGCCTCGAGACTTGACTGGAAAGTATAAAGTAATGAAATTTCATGATTTGGTGCTTCCATCTGCTCCCTTTCATTCAAGCTGTATTGTGTTTATATGTAAATTGTTGATTTATTTGGTCTATTTCTTTAATGAAATGAAATAAATATGAGGACAGACTTGTGACTTACTTGTGACTTGCAAATCAGTGACTTGGTCACACCTCTGTAAAATCCACACATTTGCACTAAAATTCTCAATACATAAATTCCCAAATAAATATTGTAAAGTAAAAGTACTATTTCAGGCTAAAGTATTTAGCTAATCTGCTAATTCAGCCTGCCGAAGGACAGTGGTTGATCTAAATAAAGGTGGATGAGGAGGTGCTACCTAGAAGGTTTTTAGATGCTAAGGTCACATGTGTCATGTTTGATCATGGTCCAGTCACAGTTCTCCTTCCAGAGATTGATAAATAATCCTTGATTAACTCACAATCTTGTAAAAAAAAATAGGTCACAAACATCACTTTGCTTTAATTTTCATTAGATAACTATTTCATCAATAGTCTAAAATTAGCATAATGCTAAGCTTAAATATGGATGTATTAGATGCATGTTCACAGTCATATTCATATTTAGTTTTAAATATAACTTTATCCCACTTGTTTAGACGTTAAATACTCAGATATCTAACTTTTAGTTACTGCAATGCCCTTCTAACTGGTCTTCCAGCCTGTACTGTGAGACCTCTTCAAATGGTCCAGAACGCAGCGGCGCGTCTGGTCTTCAATCAGCCATAAAGAGCACACGTCACCCCTCTGTTCATTGAGCTCCACTGGCTACCGCGAGCAGCACGCATCAAATTCAAATAGCTAACACTAGCATACAAAGTCCGAGATGGTACGGCTCCCATCTACCTGAATCCTCTTGCAAAGGCTTACGTCTCGGCCCGGCCGCTCCGGTCATCACAGGATCGTCGGCTAGCAGTGCCTACACCACACTCAGGACAATCCAGACTCTTCTCATGCATCGTTCTACAAATGTGGAATGACCTTCCAAGTACTACCAGAACAGGGGCTTCCCTTTTAATTTTCAAGAAACTCCTGAAGACCCTGCTCTTCAGAGAGCATCTTCTAAACTAGCACCCTGCCTGCAGCCGTCCCCCCTCTCTACCGTCCACTCCTTGTTCCCTCCTCTCCATGATTGATGTCAAGTTGTTGTTATTGTTGTTGTTGTTAGCCTCAAGGGCAACATGCCGATTATCACTTGTAAGTCGCTTTGGACAAAAGCGTCTGCTAAATACATAAACATAAACATAAACATAATCTTTAACCACGACTTTAAACATCTGAATTAGATTTGAGATATTTGTCTTTAACATTCTAAGCTGAATGTGGTAAATTGTAGCTTCATGTATTACTGTATATTTGACACATCCCAAGTTTTTTTGGTTCCTACAAAGCTGAAACTAGGTTAAGTAACTGTAACATGAATTAAACATTCTCATTTATGAATGGCTTTTTCAGGTGCTACACTAACAGAGTAAGACTGATGGTTTGTTTTGAACAGGCATGAAACTGAATTAGCGTCCACTTGTGTTTATTATCTGGCTCTAAAAACCTGACATACTCTCTAAAGTCTCAACATATTTAAAATGAGCCAATGCATTCTTCATCTTGTACAGTTAACATCATGTCGATGTGGAAACATCGGCATGTCTGAGCGCAAACACTGAAGGACTCAGAATATCTGATGCTGTCCAAACTTCGTCTTGAAATATGACTAAATTTATTCTCGTTTCATACAAAATAAAGAATAAAAGAACTATTTTTTCTTTGTTGTGGGTCACGTGAACTTTTCCTGGTTAGTCTCAGTTGCCTGGAAACAAATTCGACTGAAACATGGATTTGGTCAGCGAAAAGGTGCTACCCTTTAGGATCATATTAGCATTCCTATGACCAGTAACACTAAAGTAATTCTAATCCTGCAGGATTTACATGCAAAAAATGTGTTTTTGTTTTATGGAATTGTGAAGAAAATTCCCAGACGATTCCTCAGGGTATCAAGTTTTAATATTCATACATAAATATGCTCATTTTCCTCTTAACAATCCCAGTGTTCGACTGTATTTAGCAGCATCAGCAGTTCCCCTGTGATGCTGCTGGCTGTGTTGGTTTTCAGTGTGGTCACCGCTTAGATAAATGACCGTATTAGAAAACATGGTGGGGTTATCTTTCAGCATCACTGTTTCCCTGAGCGCTCCAACAACGTCTGCCAGCTCTACCTTTGGATTCTGTGTGTGTGGGTGTGGGACTAAATTATGTATGATGGTGTCAAAGGAACTGTGACATTACATTATGAACACCTACAGGCCTGTTTCCACTCACCTGGTAAGAGTACTGCACATGTGGTTTCATACAATAGAAGGACATTTTTATAAAAGCTGTGGTCAAACACAGTACAAATGGCCTCCTTTTGTCTTCTGCTCATTTCTTACGTTACACCTTGTTTGAAAAAGTCACGAGACAGTAGTAAGAACCTAAAAATAAAGTCCCACAGTAAGAATCTGAACGCTTCTGCATGGTACTCTGGTAAATAAACATTGTTTCACATTGAATGTAATCATTATTATCGAGGTGAGCTATGTAAAACATAAAAAGGGAAAAAGCTGAAAAACTGCATACCTCTGCTCCCACCCACAGTCATGTTTTCCTTTCATTAAGTGCTTAATGTGCTTAAATGAACAAGCTGACCCTGAGTTTAGAAAGCATCACTGTTAAACTAATGAGATCTGTAGCCAATAAAGGTTTTATTCAAATAAAAGATCAGTAAGTCTGGTTAAATAGTCTGGCACATTCAACTAAAAAAAGGAAATTCCTTGGAAGACAGAATATCATCCCCTGCCTTTCAGGCTAACGTTTTAGCTACGATCTATGAACTATATGCATTATTTTACACACAATCTCATGTAATCTTTTAGTACTCAGCCTTGCTGATGACTCCCAGATACGACTTTATCACATATTAACTCAGTGTGTGTAAACCGTAAGACTTGTATCTATTGTTGGGTTTTCTACGGTTGATTAGCTGTTGCCATCTTGAATTGGATTGTCTAAAAAAAGGGATATTCTGCTAACAGACCAATAGTTGTCTTTAATAATTAATCCCAACGTTTTAAGCAAATCTTGTTTGGAGTGCGTTAAGAAAGATTTTTGGCTACTACTGCACATCTCCAAATCTTGGGTCAACGTGCGTAAAATTGACTGAGTCAGAACTATTTTTGTGTTTTTGGTTAGTTAGCTATGGTGGCCATCTTGAATTGAGCCGACTAGAGTTAGTTACTTGTATGTTTAATCACTGCTTTCTGAAAGTTTCATCATAAGTAATCCAGTGGTTTGTAACAGGGTTATTCAAATCTGGGCCTGGAGGGCTAGTATCCAGCACCTTTTGGTGGTTTCTCTGCTCCAACACACTAGATTCAGTAGTTGAATGATCTGTGCAAAAGCTCATCAGGCTCTGCAGAAGTCTGTTAATCAAGCAGTGTTGAAGCAGGTTTAAAACCAAAATGATACCGACCCTCAAGGTCCAGAATTGAATAGCTCTGGTTCATAAGATGTGTTGCTAAAGAGAATCATGGTTGAATTTATGGCGCAGTTTGAAACAAAGATCTTGTATGAGCAGTTAGTGCCACGAGTATGCGTTAGTGATGACTCTTAAGCCGTTTTTACAGGACCATAGCGTTTGCAAAACGGGATTTGCCACGGCTTCCTGGGGAGGATAAAGGTGGTTTATAAGATCAGACCGTGGCGGTAATGTGGCGCAATCGTGGCAATTTTATAAAAGACTAGGTGATGGTGGCATAAAGGGGGTATGGGGGCGGTCTCTGCGCTGCCGCAGACTTCCGTTCATCTGGGACATAACTTGCTTTTTATTGCGATTGAAGCCGTGATCGTTAAGTGTTTTTTAACAAGCAGCTCCTAAAGGTGTCTGTCCCCATCAGTCCCTGTGCAGTCTCTGGTGACCTGAGCTTCAGCTCTAACAGAGAGGCTCATGCAGCGCTGCGGCACTCCAGTTTGCCATCTAAGCTGACTTTGTTCAAAAAGCAAACCTTACCGCCTGTGTTTACTTTCATTTTCAATAAATTTGCCAGCCGAAGCTCAGCAATAACTCCCCACGTCATCATGACATCTGCCTCTGTTGCGCCAGGACGCACACGACAGACCATTACCGCAATATTACTACCAAGCGAGGCGGAACGAATGCCGCAAAATTCGCGCAACGCCATGCCGGCATGGCGTTTATAGACATATCATTGCGGTAATATTACGCCGATTTGCCGGCATGGTGTGTCTTATAAAACAGGCTTTAGTTACTCTTACTATGGGTGTAAATTTTATCGCAATACAACATTATATCGATTCAGTGGGTTATGACTCCACGTTTGCTGATATCTTAGATTCTGCCACAATACCACTGATTTGATGCAGGATCCACCGACCGATATTAAACAACACAACGAGTTTATATCCAACGATTTCTTCACTGGCTGTTTGCACACTGCTCGCCATGACGCTGCTAGCTTCTTCATTTGACAGGTTTGGTGGTGTGCAGGAACAAGTGGAAAATAGCATGACAGCAGAACTTGAACAAAATGAAGCATTATTCACAATAAAAGGACTTTTGATAAATGTTGATTTTTGCATTTTTGATTGATGACCATATCATTGATGTGTTGTAACACCCTGACACCAAATTTGAGTCCAAAATTCTTAAAGCCATACTGTACAACTTTTTCATATTTTTTAATAATTTTCTTGAGCCAGAATGTGCTAAAAATGACCCTTCACAAGGTTAATGAACTGTCACTCAGACCCCACCGCACCCTGCGTCCAGAATACCACAATTGCAACTTCAGACTAGCGGGCCGCCACTTGTTGGACTTGGAGCTGACATACCTGACGATGCAGTCTGCTTCCAGTTTGTTTTCTGCACGTTTTAGATCATGAACACAGCTGACCTGTCAAAATTAGTGATGAAGCCCTCCTGTAGACACTAATGAAGGATGGGGAGACATTTCAGCTGTTAGATTAAGGTGTTAATAAGATGAACGCACAGTGAGGAGATAAGTTTCACCTTCGTTTCGACCAGAGAGAATTATTAACGGACACAAGCGGGTGCTAAAAGCAAGCAAATGTGCCAAGTGTGCCTCTGGCCATTTTCGTGCTATGTCAATTTGCTGTGGCAGCCTTGTTCAATGGAGTTGATCCAAAGGACAACATCCCAGGATGACCTTTTGAAGCGGCTAGATGTCTGTTGACTGCAGGTCAGATGCTTTTGTGTATGGGAATTCTGATTTATAACCAGTTATTCAAAACAATAATAAAAATAACTAAATCTGTAGTATAGTGAGATGAAAGCAATGTTCCTGCATCATGGTTCCCTTTGTCAAGTTTAGTGTGTTTGTGAATAATTTCAAACAACTTCCTGTTTCCAGTCTGTGAACATAGAGATGCCCCTTTGTGCCACCAAAGCAACTCTCCCTTTAATTAAGCACAACATTAATAAAAGCAACAGTGGATTTACACAGCAGCAGGAGTCAAGCAGAGGGAGGGAGATGAAGCGGTGACAACCGTTGTGTTCATGCTTCAAAGACAAGGAGACAGGCCCAGCTATTACACTGTGGCCGAGGACGTGTCTGCCTCTTCCGTAGGAACGATCAGCAGAAGGCATTCTGGGAGCTCATTACAGCAGCCTCTGAGCTGGAGGAAGCGCTGCAGCGGCAAGGAACCAGTTCAGTGAGCTCAGCTTCAGTTGTGCTAACAGTCTTTTGGTGAGAGACACCTGGGTGTAAGCCAGCACGATAAACCCACAGCGACAGTCTGAGATTTGCATGGGCTTCTCCTCGCATCCCACAAGTGCTCATTTAAAAGTTGGTAAGGTGCAGAGGGTTGGAGCCACACGTGAGGCTCCAGGAAAACAGAGCATGACTTTATAACTGTTCAAATCTGCATAGTATGAAGCACAAAGTGTAATATGACTTCATTCAGCTTGTGTTTCATACTGTAACACAATTATGTTCAGTTACCAGCTGGTAGCTAAAGCTATTGTCAAGGTCTGCAGAATCTTGTTAGGAGGCTCGTTGTGTCATGTCTAATTATGTGTTCCCTGCTTCTCCCGGTTGGTGTTCCACCATTAGCCATGTCAAATCCATTCTGCCTGCCTCAGTTTCACCCCTCACTGAATTATTGTATCTGCCTGTGTGTCCTCTTGTTCTGCAGAGCCGCAGCCCACGACATTCCCAGTCCACCCAGTCTGGGCTTGCCGACCAGGCTGCCAAGCTTTCCTTTGCCTCCGCTGAGTCCCTGGAGACCATGTCAGAAGCAGACATTCCTCTAGGGTTCAACCGGATGAACCGATTCCGCCAGAGCCTGCCCCTGTCTCGCTCAGCCAGCCAGAACAAGCTACGGTCTCCAGGTAAAAGGTCCAAGCTGGTTCTGGTGGGCTGTGTCCCAGCAGGACGGGTAGACTGAAGGAAGATCTTACCCTTTACTTTGTCTTACTGCTGGTCACGTCTCAAAGTCTCAATATATTACCATAAACACCCAGTTTAGTTAGAAAAAAGGTGCATTTAATTATTTAAAACATGTTTGAATGTGCAGATGACTCAAAGTATTCATGTCCAGTCAAACCATGATTTAAAACTGAAGAACTTCAAGATGAGTTTATTATAATTACGAAGGAATAAACCCAAATAATATTGTTGCTATAGAATTAATTGGGCTGTAAAAGAGTTAATCACACAGGCTTGGGGTTATTGTTGTGTTCTTGTGCACAACTAGCACATATTTGCAGCCATGGGGTGTTTATTGTCTATACAGGGTTAGCTGGTGCAGGCTCATGAACACGTAGGTGGGCATTCTAAAACAGAACTACTGTCTTTAAACTAACCTTGTCTTTTTTCCATTCTTGTGTCTAAAACCTGTCTGCAGTAGCTGTTATATTTTCCTCAAGTTGTAATTCTTGTTTTTTCTTTGCCCTGTTTGTTTGTCCCATCATGTATGAAGATGAATTATCAGGTTAGTCAGGCACTGTACTCATCATTAAACACGAGTTGTGTTTTTTTAATGAAGTCAAGCTATTTTCATGGTATTTAACAGCTTTTGTCACTAGATTATTTATAGCGAGTAACATTTTTTTTCCTCAAACTTAGATGTCAGTCATCAGCTGGCTTCTAAAAGTGATTCTTTAGTCAAGACGTTTCATTATAAAAGCCTTTATTCAGATCTTTTATACAAGGAGGCACAAAATGTGGCTGAATGTTGTGTTTCCTAATTAATTTTTTCGTCTTTTAAACGGCGTCTGACTCAACCGCCTCTCCTGTCTGTTAGGCGTGCTGTTCCTGCAGTATGGAGATGAGACACGTCGGGTTCACATCACCCACGAGCTGAGCAGCATGGACACGTTGCACGCTCTCATCGTGCACATGTTCCCTCAGAAGTTGACAGCGGGTATGCTAAAGTCTCCCAACACGGCGATTTTGATCAAAGACGAGGCCCGAAATGTCTTTTATGAGCTGGAGGACATCCGGGACATTCAGGACCGCAGCATCATCAAGATTTACCGCAAAGAGCCCATTTATGCGTCTTACCCCGCTACCGCACACCTGGCTAACGGAGACCTGAGGGTGAGCAGAGGGGAGCAGGGGTGAAAAGGCCAAACTGGGTTACTCTTATCTGAACTCCTGCACGTTTTTGATTTTTCAAAACTAGAAATCTGTAAAAGCTGCTGCACAAGTAGATGATTTGTGAGCCTTTTTTGACAAAGATTTTGTGTCTTTTTTTAGCAGTAGTAACTTTGCACTCTACATCAGGCACTGGGGTTAGTAATGTAACAGCTTTTCCCTCTGGAAATTTATTTTTCATCTTCCATTAGGCCATCTGTTGCTGTGCAGACGGCAGAGAACCATTTTCCTCAGGAAAATGAGCATATTTTAACAGTTGAAGCTATTTCTGCTTCAGTAAAGATCAAGGAACCCTGAGGGAGATGTATTTTTTTAATTATTTGATACAAACCTTGCTTACCATCTGCATTATTCACACAAAACTGGGAATACAACTGCTGTTAACCATGCAAGACAAGCAGTGAAAAATGTTTGTGTGTGTGTGTGAGTTTAAGCATGCACACATTCATGTTCATTGCATTGTGTTAGAGGGAAAAAGCGTAACTGACACAGTTACGTTTCGATTAATGACAGAAAATAATTGGGTCCGTTTGTCCCGAGGATGGAAAACTAATGATCTGCCATTGTTGGCGGTGTGTTCAAAAATAAATGAAAAGATGAGAAAGGAGAGGGATGAGATAAGAACCAAATCTTGTCATGTGTCAAAGAAAACCTTGGGTTTTAGCTCCTGGAGGCTCAATAAATAAGGAGCATTTCTACCTGAGTTATTTCATAACAAGACTAAAACCAGAAAAGGCAGGTTAAGGACTGATCTTCTACACAGACAACCAGAGGAAATAAGACTTCCTTGATGGTGAGCATGGATTTTTTTTTCTCTGTTAAGGTTAGATGATTCATTTTATCTGATCATAGCTTTATTGTACAATATTCATCCAAATTATTTGTGCACTATTTGCCCAAATAACGAACAGAAAAGATGCACTTTATTTTTTACAGTCTACAATTTGCAAATAGACATATAATTTGTGATTTGAAGGGTTCATCTGCTTCTATTTGCACCTGCAGGTTGTAACCACCTGCTCTGCAGGTGCAAATAGAAGCAGAAACGCACACGAGAAACACTGTACGTTCATTGCTAGGTCTCCATGGTAACGCCTATCTTCTCTTGTTCCTTCCAGAGAGAAATGGTGTATTCCTCTCATGAATCCTCCCCAACACGCCGCCTTAACACCCTCCCATCCTCCACAACCTCAGCATCCTCTGGCTCTCCGTCCCGCTCACGCCTCTCCTACAGCGGGGGTCGCCCTCCTTCCCTCTCCGGGAACCATCCCCAACACGAGCAGCCCAGACATCCACACCATCACGCAGCTGGCCACGGTGTCAACGCCGGTCTGTCTCCTTCACCCAGTGCCATCCTGGAGCGCCGTGATGTCAAGCCTGACGAGGAAGTTTCTGCTAAGAAGTTGGCTCTAATGAAAAGTGAGGGGCTGTACGCAGACCCTTACAGCCTGATGAACGAGGGCCGTCTCAGCATTGCCTCCACCCAGTCGTTGGCCACCATTGGTGACCCCTTCAGCTACCCTGTTACCACCGGGCTGTACCGTCGCGGCTCTGTTCGCTCCCTCAGCACCTACTCAGCTGCTGCTCTCCAGGGAGACCTGGACGATGCGTTTTATAAGCCCGGCGGTTCACTCTACGCTGACACATACTCCTCCGCCACCCTGGGGATGGGTTTTCGCATGCCGCCTTCATCTCCACAAAAAATCCCAGACATGCAGCTGAGGGACAGGGATTCTTACTCCAGTTCACCAAGGCCTTCACCTGTCAGGCAGAGTTTCCGCAAAGACTCTGCTTCTTCCTCCGTGTTTGTGGAGAGTCCAAAGTCCAGGCCCAGCTCCGGCTCAGAGCCCTTGTGCCTCACAGGTGTACCAGGAGATGGAAGCAGGGGTGGCTTTGGTTCTTTATCTGGACAAGATGCAGAAACCAGTAGGTCAGTATGACTATTTAAATGACTATTTAGAGCCCTGAAGAAGAACGTCCCAACACCTACCAACATAGACAGAGTCATTTTTAAGAATTCTGCACTTATGTTTTGTTTTTATTCAAACTGAACAAAGTTTTTAGTGACCAAACAAGCTAATTTCCTGTAGTAGTAGTAAATTGACTGTAGCAAAAACACACAAATAGGTCAATTTCACAAGGTTTAAAAGAAATAAGGTGATAAAAAGCAGTGCTAAAAACTTACATAGAGACTAAAACCCTAAAGATTCCACATTTCAGAATAAAACTTGACAGAACTCCGTGCAAGGTTTTTCAGAGTAAGGATTATGCTGTTTTTAGACTCCATTAACCTACACATACAACTGTACACGAGATCCTCCAGTGCAGCATCACTCGTGGGCACGCACTCACAAAAATTAGATTTGCACTGCACCATCTCGGCAATATAAGCATTAAGCTCACTTCATCTTTGTACGCAACAGAGAGTTTACGCATGCTGCATTGTTGGTGCTTCTATAGATAGGCAGTGTGCATACATAGTGTGATTTAAAACTTCAGCTTTCACCAATACAGAGCACATACCAAACATCAGCATGTTAGCATGTGCATACAATAAGGCAGCGCCATCTGTAAATGTCCACATCATCAGTGAGATCAGCAGATATGCAGTGTCCAAAGTACCTCGCCACAGTACACACATTCAGAACACCCAATGAAAAGAAGTCAGAAAATTCCAGTTCACTGTCCCTCTTTGATCTACAATTAGAAGATTGTAATCTGAACCGTATTGGGAGAAGACCCTCAGTAACCATTGAAGGCTAGCATGGACAGAAGATCACTAAATCATCTACAGGTGCTGGCCAGTAAATTAGAATATCATCAAAAGGTTGAAAATATTTCAGTAATTCCATTCAAAACGTGAAACTTGTACATTATATTCATGCAATGCACACAGACCAATGTATTTCCGATGTTTATTACGTTTAATTTTGATATTTATAGGTGACAACCAATGAAAACATCAAATCTGGTATCTCAGAAAATTAGAATATTCTAAAGGCCAATGAAAAAATGTTTGTTTCTCTAATGTTGGCCAACTGAAAAGAATGAACATGAAAAGAATGTGCATGTATAGCACTCAATACTTAGTCGGGGCTCCTTTTGCCTCAATAACTGCAGTAATGCGGCGTGGCATGGACTCGATCAGTCTGTGGCACTGCTCAGGTGTTATGAGAGCCCAGGTTGCTCTGATAGTCGTCTTCAGCTCCTCTGCATTGTTGGGTCTAGCGTATTGCATCCTCCGCTTCACAATACCCCATAGATTTTCTATGGGGTTAAGGTCAGGCGAGTTTGCTGGCCAATCAAGGACAGGGATACCATGGTCCTTGAACCAGGTGCTGGTGGTTTTGGCACTGTGTGCAGGTGCCAAGTCCTGTTGAAAGGTGAAGTCTGCATCCCCATAAAGTTGGTCAGCAGCAGGAAGCATGAAGTGCTCTAAAACTTCCTGGTAGACGGCTGCATTGACCCTGGACCTCAGGAAACAGAGTGGGCCAACACCGGCAGATGACATGGCACCCCACACCATCACTGACGGTGGAAACTTTACACTGGACCTCATGCAACGTGGATTCTGTGCTTCTCCGCTCTTCCTCCAGACTCTGGGTCCTTGATTTCCAAAGGAAATGCAGAACTTGCTTTCATCAGAAAACATAACTTTGGACCACTCAGCATCAGTCCAGTCCTTTTTGTCCTTGGCCCAGGCGAGACGCTTCTTGCGCTGTTTCTTGTTCAAGAGTGGCTTGACACACGGAATGCGACACCTGAATCCCATGTCTTTCATGAGTCTCCTCGTGGTGGTTCTTGAAGTGCTGACTCCAGCTGCAGTCCACTCTTTGTGGATCTCCCCCACATTTTTGAATGGGTTTGTCGTCACAATTCTCTGCAGGGTGCGGTTATCCCTAGAGCTTGTACACTTTTTTCTACCACATTTTTTCCGTCCCTTCGCCTGTCTGTTAATGTGCTTGGACACAGAGCTCTGCGAACAGCCAGCTTCTTTAGCAATCACCTTTTGTGTCTTGCCCTCCTTGTGCAAGGTGTCAATGATTGTCTTTTGGACAGCTGTTAAGTCAGAAGTCTTCCCCATGATTGTGGTGCCTTCAAAACAAGACTGAGGGACCTTTTAAAGGCCTTTGCAGGTGTTTTGAGTAAATCAGCTGATTAGAGTGGCAGCAGGTGTCTTCTATATTCAGCCTTTTCAGAATATTCTAATTTTTTGAGATACCAAATTTGGAGTTTTCATTAGTTGTCACTTATGAATATCAAATTTAAATGTAATGAACATTGGAAATACATTGGTCTGTGTGCATTGCATGAATATAATGTACAAGTTTCACGTTTTGAATGGAATTACTGAAATATTTTCAACCTTTTGATGATATTCTAATTTACTGGCCAGCACCTGTATGTAGATCAAGTGGTTGATTACAGTCTCAGCGATCCTGCTCCACAGTCACTTGACAGAACATCCATGTAGACGTTAAACGGAAGAAGAGACACAACGTTTCCTTGTCTGACCCCGTTGTCGACGCTAAAACAAACAGAAAATCAGCAGACAGTGAAAACGTGGAATTGTGCAGTTTTGTGTGAATGAAGTCGTTTAGATCTTTCAAAGTTCTTCTGCAGGTGGAGATGGCATCAACAACAAATATCTGATGTAGCTGTTTGAAAGGCCTCAGTTTAGATAAATGGTGGTTAATTCAGACCTGAAATATGAGCTAACAGCCACTTTGAGTGGGCCCTGTAGCAACAATAATAATTTATACTTTATTGATCCCCTTGGCAAAAGGATTTCACATTTGGCTCATCACTGAGGAGCAGTAGGCTGTGGTTTGTACTGCGCCCGGGGGACAGCTTCAGTGTTCAGTATCTTGCCCGTGGAATGGTTCCTACAGGGAAAAAAAACACATGACATTGTCAAATTCAGGAGTCTGATTCAAAGGATTCAGCCAACACAGAGAATGGAAGAAAAAATAAAGTTTATTTACTGCAGAAAGACAAGATTCTTGACATGGCCTGAATGGATTTGCAGGATTTTAAAAAGCAGACTTGACTTGGTGGAAGTACATGACTTGGTAACTTGACTGAACTTGATATGGCTTGAATAAATTGACTAGAAATGACTTCAGCTTGATTTGACTTGACTTACTTGGCTTGACCTGCTGTGACTGGACATCTGTGAGCTTCATGAATGACGTAGCTGATCTGGCACTGGAGCTGCGGCTGCTGGGAGCTTAAAACATGGCGGAATCTGGTGAACATGGCTGATTAGGTGTAGAAAGGCATGGAAACAGTCCAGGAACTAAAGTCATGACAGAAATAGAAAAAGCAAAGCAGTTTAAATGTGAAAATATAGTTAAGCATGAACTGCTATGACATCATTTAAAGACCATTTAGTGGTGGATGGCTGCTTATACTGAGTGAGGATCCTCTGGAGGTTGCTTCCTGTTAAAAGGGAGTTTTCCTCTCCACTGTCGCTGCATGCTTGCTTAGTATGAGGATTGCTGTAAAGTTTCTGACACTAGTCAGTGACTTGATGCAACCTGCTGGGTTCCTTATACAGGAAACTTTTTACTGATTGGCTTAATGAACTGATCTGTACTGGTATGTTTACTATGTGACGAGCCTTGAGACTACTCCTGTTGTGATTTAGCGCTTTATAAATGAACTGAATGAAATAGAATTTAATTTTAAGACCTTTTTGTGTCACCGTGCTGATTTGCTGTTTTTTTCTGATCAGTGTTAATCTGGTTTTCCAAACCGAGGTTGTTTATACTTCTATGGAAAATTCCACTTCAAAACACCTGAACTGTCTTTTTTTTGTACCCATTATTGAAGTGTGTTATTTTGTGCAGGTTTAATAGCTTTATGATCTGTGTTTTCATGTTTTCAGGGACCATCGCCTGGAGCGTATGGAGGCCATGGAGAAGCAAATAGCCAGCCTGACCGGCCTTGTCCAGAGTGTGCTGACCAGAGCACCAGACAGCGACAGCACGTAAGACCCTTTATTGTACCCCATTAGTCTCCCAGAAGTCACAAATACTGCTTTAGCTTCAACACATAGGCAGCGGTATCGACAGCAACAGCAGCAGCCCATTATCAGATCCATTATCAGCTGCATAGCTGTGAAGTGCTGCACTACCTTGAGTGAGGACAAGATGAGTAGAAACCACTAAACATCCGCTGCAGGCGACAGTGCTATTGATCTGCTGTCTGATTCACTGTGTAAGAGTTTGATGTCCTCACATTCGCCATGTCCAGCCATCCTCCCTCATGTACATAACAGGGCTTGATTAGGATAACGTGATTGTCAGCAGTCTTCTAGTATCTCCTAGTGCTGCTATTGGCATTAGCACTGTAATTGGCTTGCCCTGTGGCCGTTGATCCTCAGATGCGGCCTGCTTCGTCTCTGCATGATGGCGGGCTGCCCTCCAGACCAAGGGACGGACTTTTCACGGCCATTGCCTTTCTCTTCCAGCGAGAAGACCGAAACTAACAGTGACGGCTCCGCCACTGGAAGTGAGTAAGATGAGTAATTGAGACCCGTGTACTGAAGTGTCACTAACACTTTTGTTCCTGTTCTCATCCCTGGGCAGTTTGGAAACATTTTAACTGTTTTGTGCTCCCACTAACATTGCTCTTAAACCTGTACATGCTGTGGTGATCGAGGCCTCCAGAGAAGGAGGACAGCATGGGAATCAAGGAGGATACCAGTCTGTGAGCTGCTTGTTGCTGCAGTCATTTTATTCTGTTTGCAGTGAAATGAAAATAAACACATTTATAAAGTGACACCTGCAGCCTAAACACACATTTAATCTTTCTGCAGGTGACTTAGTTTCACATAAATAAAAACTTTCTAAGGGGGGTGGGGGGGGGGGGGGTTGGTTCACAGTAAAACATTCTTTTTGAAATATGATCGGTCACTCTTCTGAGCTCATGCTGAAGCCCCTACTTTGATTGAACTAGTCACAGAAAGCCACTCTCTTCTACATCACAGGGAACATTATTATTCATTAGTCACGTCACCTTGGCTGGCGGCGGAAAACTGTGTTGATTTAACGTCCAGGGAAGAGCAGGGCCCATCTCGGCTAGTGGAAGCTGCCCGTTAGCATTACCAACTCCAGAACACGGTGGTGTTTATGGAGGTAAAACATCAGCATTGCATTTTTTTACCCAAGAAAGAAGAGCAAACAAAGACAGTGGAAGAGTTGTGTTGCTGTTAGCCAATCAGAGGTGAGATGTTCTAATAGCGTGCATACTGATGGTAAATGGCCTGTATTTGATAAAGCGCCTTCCAGAGTCATGGAACCCCCCAAGGCACTTTACAACACAATCAGTCATTCACCCATTCACACACACATTCACACACTGGTGGGGATGAGCTACCATGTAGCCACAGCTGCCCTGGGGCGCAATGGCAGAGGCGAGGCTGCCGAGCACTGGCGCCACCTCTCCCTCCGACCACCACCAGCGGGCAATTTCCTGAGCATAAACACAGGGTAGGGGAATGAAGCTGTCAGGAATATAAAAATATTTCTTCTAAAATCATCTTCTTTGAAGATGTGGAGAGGAATAAAATAAACAAGCAAATCAGCAGAATTGTAACTCTCTAAATATGAGAAGATAAAACAGACAGCTTTGAGGCAGTTTTATCCATTTATTCAATTTGTCTGTTTTCTCTTTAGTGTATGGTTTTAATGTTTGGGTTTCTAGTATTTTTCAGCAAATCACATTTGAAAAGGTTGGTTTTTGTACTCCTGTAGCCCAGATCAAACATCATCTCCATCGTCAGATCTTTATGGGATCAGATTGTGTAACCACATCATCCCTGCAGTCACTTTCTCAGCTGTAATCTAGAGAAATGTTTCCCATGACCTCCTCTCTTCTCTGAACATGACTTTTTAAGCCCCCCCCCCCCCCCCCCCCCCACACACACACACACACACACACACACACACACACACTTGTTGCTTTACACCATATGTATTTCTTGGTAACTTGCTCACTCTCTCTTCCAGCTGGATGGCCGAAGAAGAAAGGTAGTTGACATCTCCTCCTTTTTGAGTCCTTGTTATTTTTTCCTGTCAGACATTTCCCGTCCCTCTCTGCCCTCTGTATGGGTGTTGCTGGGTAGCTGGCAGTGTTTTTATCTGGCCCTCTTCCTCCTGACTGATTTCCCAGAGATCGGACTCCTCTCCCTCTTGTCTCTAAATCTGGACTGTCCACTTGTGTTTCCTGGGAATTTTCACGTGTTCTCTTTTTTTTCCCACACACACTGGACTTTTGGAGTGTGTGTGTTCAAATAAACGATGAACTAATGACCATATTCACAGAACCAGATAAAAGAGCATTTGGTATTGCTGTTTCACACCTAAATACCTAAAAATGAATCCAGTTTTTAAGAGTTATGTGAATATGGAGCTTTTTGTTGCCTTTTCTCACTGGATTGTCATTTATGTGCTGTTTATTTCTTTGGGCATATTTTCCAAGAGTGTACTCGTTATTGTTCTAATTGTGTCTCGATCGTCACCGGAGCACAGCCCAACAAAATCATTCTTATGTTTCCAAATGACCAGCGATGTCTTGCTTTGTGATCGGCAGCAAACACACCGTCAGCACCTCTAGCTCTGATGCCTCCCCCTCCGTCTAACACAACGCCCGTGAATGGCGTAGGGCGCCTGCAGATCAAGCTCCATTTACACGGTCTGCAGCAAAATGCCATGGATCTACGCAAACAGCTCACTCAGCTACGCAAGATGCAGGTATCAACAATAGCAAAATCCTCTTATTTCCTTTAATGGTTTTTTCTGTTTAGTTGCAAACATTTGCATCCATTTTCACCATTGGTGGCTTTTATCTCACAATCAGCTTTGATTCTGAAACCTTTCCATGTTATACTAAACCATTATTTAATGTTTTTGCTCGTCATTTGTTATTTTGAATCTGTCTCAGCTTATTTTTACAGCAAACAACTGTTGGCATTTGTGAATGCAGCTTTAAGCGCCTGCTTACATCTGTAATGAGATTACTGCTGCATACTCTATCTGAGTCAGCATCTCCACCTGTTTCCGGTCTCTTCTTATAAAATGCATGTTGTTAACATAAATGCCTTTAGTTCTCACTCTTGCAGAAAGGAAAACACATGAAAACCTTTTTCTCTCCTATTTTAACACTAGTCAGTCCAAGAGATAAGTCTCAATTCTTAGTGAAAACCGTATACTGCTGCTGGAAATTAGATTGGATGAGGTCTTTTAGAGAAAAAAGAGAGCGCATTTTGATTATTCAGTTCTCTGCATGACATGGAGACTAGATGACTAGATTTGGTGTGGAACCACTGGCAAAACAAATCAGAGCCGGGCCAGGGGCTGAGCAATCGACCAGGCCCTTTAAACCAAACAGTAAAGATTATGATAACATAATTTTAGCAGTGGTGGCCCATGGATTTTGGGTCCTTCAGTGCTGGTTTGCCATCCTAATATGACGTTACAATAGCGTTTTAGCAGAATCCCAATGTTCTAGGGTCTGTGTTGCCCCCCCCTCCCCCCACCTAGCGGAAATTCTTGATATGACCAATTTTGAGCACTTCCAGTCATTTGTTGGTCAAAATTTCCAAGATTTCGGATAAAATAATGTGTCCGTCCTCACTCCTCAGACATCAGCCGTCCACAGGCCACCCACCGCCACCCCTCCCGATACGACTCGTGCTCCACAAGGGGCCACATTTTGCATCACCACTGCTGCACGTACAGCTCCTTCATTCCAGGCGCAGCAGACGAAAAAAAATTCATTTCCTGTGGCCATGGAGGCCAAGGCTGAGTCGCCTCTGGCTGAGACAAACAAGCTGGTATCGTGGTTGCATGGCCTCTTGTAATGATGATCAGCTTCTCTTAAATAGTCTGTCTTGAAAATGAAAACTGAAATAATCCCTGAGACCACATTTATTTCTGCTTCGCCACCTATCTGTTGACAAGTGATGATGATGTTGGTGGACGGCTGGTGATGAGTTTTACCCATAATACACTTGGAGATGGTTTTGGAGATCCACTGGTAAATTAGCAGATTATAAAGATACATGTGAAAGTAAAAATAAAGGCTGTCATGCAGCACGACCTTTTATTCAATATTTTACACCTACTGCATCAATATAATTAGTCGGTCTTGTGAAATGTTTAGCTATCATGACTCAATCCTTACTGGGGCAACCCATAAGAGCCCTAAATAAATCTACATGAGAGGATTGTTTTTAAGAATGAAGTCATTCTCCTCTGAACACAAGTTATGGAAGTGCTTTTCCTGCATACTTGGTTTGGGTTCCCTTTCATCTGCCTCATTGCAGGGGCGGGTCCCTCCCAAGCACGTGCCGGGGGCCCGCTGTCCACTTATGCAAATATCAGGAAATAATAATGAGTAATGCTAACGTCTAGTTCCTGAAACAAAAGTGCTATTGAAAAAGCTTTGTTCCCCCAGAGAGTAACTCTAGTAGTTATGCTAGAGACTACCGCAAATGTGTTGAGAAAACAAGTGAACTTGGTCTTTAAGCCCGTCTAACATTTACCAGAAAGCATCCCGATGATTTCCTAGTGGAAATATTCCTTAGACTTCCATGACAAACCAGAAACCTTTAGATGGTGTGTGTCCCATTACATCTTGAGTGAAGCAAACTGTACTTCACGAGGATCATGCCAGCAGTCAAACATGGTGGTGGTGGTGTGATGGTTAGGGGCTGACATGCTACTTCAAGACCTGGACCACTGACTGTAATTGTTGATCATTAATTATGTTCTCCACCAGGATATGTTTGACCTTTGACCTTAATCAGTCCAGTCATGATGGAAAAGCAGCCAGTGTTGCAGAATCTCTAAAGGTGAATACCAAAACCTCTCAACAATGAAGTGGCAGTCTTTGCCACCAGTGGTGTCACAACCAGGAAGTTTAACATAAAGTCAGGTTTGTTGGATAGATTTTCCGCTAAAAACTAAAGCTGCACTTCATATTTACACAGGATGTCTTGGTCAGGTATTAAAATCTGTTTGCTGATCTGACAAGAAATCAAAAACAGGAAAAGAAATACCTTTTGACAGCCCTGCAGCTTTCCTGGGAGGGCAAGATGATGACCGTGCATAATTCACAGTTCAATGAACAGCTCAGTTTTATAAACTTTTCACTGATGAAATAAAAAAAAGTAAGTTGAGTTGATTATGCTGAGAAATGCAGCTTGACAGTTCAAGCGAAAATGAAGTGACATTATCGGGATCAGTGTGAATGAGCTTTACTGCATTCCTCATATTTTATTGTTAGCACACCTGCAGACTGCTTTATCAGCAAGTCACCATAATAATGAGACCACGTCACCGTGAGTTCTGTTTAGGTCACAGGTTAACACAAAGGTGTAGAAAACACAAACACAACTCTACACACGATGCAAGGACAGAGGTTTCAATGTTGTATCATTGTGCCACATAACAGATTGAGTATACTGAATATCAAAGAAATAGAAAAATTACATCTTAATTTTTGCTGCATAGTTACAGATGGTTGGTGGATGCAGATGCAGCGATTAGTTGAAAGTCTGTATGTATTTTAAGCATGAGTGATTCAAGTGGTGCCATGACTGCTGCAGGGAAATGGGAGAGGAGTATTGTGTTGCAGTGGAGTGGAGTTTCTTGCAGAGGAAACGGCGTGTGATGAGAGCAGGAGGTGATGAACTTGTTATTTATTTTCTAACATTCACAAGAGTTTCTCAAAATGAGTAGGCATTGGGATGAAGGACCAAACAGCCACACAGGACCTTCCCAGAGAAGACGGCTTTAGCGTTTACAAGCCTGCGTGCCCGAAAATGACCTCTACATCTCAGTTTTTATTGTTGCCCTTGGCGATAGCCTTCTGCTTCAATTTTACATGTGGTTTATGAATTATAGAGAGAGGCAAGGTTAGGGTGAAACAGTCAACTGACTGAGACGGGGAAGACTATTTCTGAGTTCAAAGCAAACAATATTTTAATGCTTTTTTAATATTCCGACTTAAACCGTAGTCCTAAACCTGCAGCCCTGCAGCAGGCGGGACTCCTTAGCAGGCAGGGGTAACGTGATTCTGTTGTCTTGCTCGAACAGAAGTCTGCTAAATTATTAATTTTTCTTACTTAGCAGGTGATTTCAGCCCAGGGGGTTGTGTTACATGCAGCAGGCCTGTTGAATGATCCATTCACACACACCAACAGTGAGCTCTGTTCACACTCACCGCTTCTGCCATGAACATCTTTTCTTTTCCTCCGAGCTTCCCAGCCAGTTGTTCGGACTTGTATTTAACACACTTACACATTTAGTAAACACACTTAGCGTCACTCTCAAGGATCGTCTGTATATCACTTTCTGTAAATCCTTGAAGCTTAAATCGTTTGAAGCCTCGGCAGGCTCCTATCTGCTGATCATACATTTTCAGTTTGCAGTTGCAAAAATTACAGCTTCAATCAGGTGTTAACTCTTCATGTATTGGAGTTGAATAACTTCAGTGTTCCTGTGGTCTTGTCTCTGAATGTGTGTGCGTGCATGCGTGTAAATGTGTGTGTGTGTTTGTGTGTGTGTGTGTGTGTGTGTGTGTGTGTGTGTGTGTGTGTGTGTGTGTGTGTGTGTGTGTGTGTGTGTGTGTGTGTGTGTGTGTGTGTGTGTGTGTGTGTGTGTGTGTGTGTGTGTGTGTGTGTGTGTGTGCAGGTTGAGAACCAGGATTCAGTGAGAACTTTACTGAAATGCACAGAGGCAGAGTTGAACATTCGTGTGGCAGATGCCCTGAGGAAGCAGGAGGATCCTCTGCAGAGACAGCGCCTCCTTGTGGAGGAGGAAAGACTCAAGTACCTTAATGAGGAGGAACTGATCATCCAGCAGCTCCAGTCAGTATAAAACTATCAATAAATCTGTTGTTTTATTGGTAATAATTAAGAATTATTTATAGTCATGTAAGGATGTGTGAACCTCTACGGCTACTACGTAAGACTTTAGGTGATTTTCCATCCTTTCAAGGAGAATCTTGCACATTAGTTTTAGCACATCCGAGCTGTGTCAGCTATAATGAAAGTTCATGTCTCTTTTACAATTAGATGACTCGCTGGGTAACTTAGTGATGGAAAGAACGTGTAGCTGTAATTAAGCCTGGCACTGAGCAAGATGCTCATTAAGATCTGAGACACGTGGCTGTATGGCAACTAATTAAAGCCAGAGCAAAAGTGAGAGCTGAGAGCTACCTTGAGATTTAATAGTCAGATAACTCGGCTCAGCCTCGTTTGTGAAGGCATAGATTGTGCTGGTGATTCTTGATGTTTCTGTTTGGGACAGGAGAGCTCCTGGATCTCACTCTGACAAGAATTATTTCTGAATAATGGGTTGAACTCTTAGATTATCTTTTCTAATGGATGTTTGTTTTCCTGCCCGCCGACTTCAGGGCTGGCGGTTATTTTTGTTGTCATGCTTTTATTCATGTAACCTGAGGCGGTCTGTTTGACATAAATCTGACCAGACTCGCCGTGCACTCAACATAACAGCTCTCCAACTCTATATTTGCATGGACTTTGAGTTCTTGGAAACATATTACTTGGACGTTGGCTGCAAACGTGTTTTTAACCACAGTTTTTTGCAGAAAATCTAACAAATGCTTGCTCCTCCAGTTCAGCTGTTCAGAACTTTTGTTCTAGCTAACTGACTGAGACTGTTCATTGGCAGATGATTAACTGAAACTTGAACATTTATTTCTTCAAATTCAGTACAATTTAAGGGATCCCTGGTGCTCAGCCTTCTGCTTGTTCCATCTCAGTGACCTGGAGAAGTCGGTGGAGGAGATCCAGAAGGACACGTCTGTCAACCACAAGCTGGTGACGGTGCAGGAGCTGGAGGAGAAGGCTAATGTTCTGCGAAAGCTGGGAGAAACACTCACAGAGCTGAAAAGTGAGTCATGCCAGCACATCTCACATTCTGGGCACGACGCTACACGGAAAACAGTCGTTTACTCCGGTGGACAGTTTATTATCCACTAATTACTCACCCAGGCACTGATTATCTGTTAGTCACCCACAGTTGGTCTGAAGCGTTTAATCGCCCTCACATCGCTCGTTGTCTAAATGAACTCGCTGACCATTTGGAGTCATTTAAAGGTGTTGTGCTCAGTTGCAACAAAAGGTTTTGTTATCCTGGACAAATGAGTGTTTATGCAGAAACATGGTGGGTCACTCACTCCTCTGCTGTCTCCTGCAGATCAGTTCCCAAGCCTTCAGAGTAAGATGCGGGTGGTGCTGCGGGTGGAGGTGGAAGCAGTCAAATTCCTTAAAGAAGAACCACACAGACTGGACGCCTTGTTAAAACGCTGCAAGACTATAACTGACACCCTCAATACGATGCGCAGGTATGAGCCGGCTCTCACACAGGCTGGGAAACTTTTAAATGGCAGAGAAATACATTTAGCATTAGTTGATATTAAATACTAGAAATCTACAAGGATGTGAATTTCAAAACAGTTCCTCCTTTTTCTTCTGTTTTTGCTTGATTGTCACAAATTTCTGTTTGGCAAACAAATTTCAGGATCAGACAAAATTCAGTTTTTAAATCAATTCGATGAAAAAGGATCAAATTTATTGACTCTTAAACTGAAATAATATCTGAATATAAGTCTCTCACCTCGTATTTACTGTCACCCACATTGGAGGGTTTCCAATAGGTCAAAATTTAAGGTCAGACATTCTGATAGTACTTATCTACAGTATTTCTGACAGTATGTATCTATAAAAATTCTGATAATATTAATCTATTTCTGAAAGTATTTCTATATAGTATTTCTGAAAGTATTTATCTACAGTATTTCTGACAGTAGTTTTCTATAGTAATCCTGACAGTATTTGTCTATAATATTTCTGATAGTATTTATCTACAGTATTTCTGACAGTATGTATCTATAAAAATTCTGATAATATTAATTTATTTCTGAAAGTATTTCTATATAGCATTTCTGAAAGTATTCATCTATAGAATGTCTGACAGTAGTTATCTATAGTAATTCTGACAGTATTTATAATATTTCTGTTAGTATTTATCTCTTTCTGATAGTATTTATCTATATTTTTTCCGACAGTATTTATCTATAGTATTCCTGATAGTATTTATCTATAGTATTTCTGACAGTATTTATCTATAATATTTCCGAAATAATATTCCAGCCTCCCTGGAAAGGTCTACTCCAAGGTACTGGAGAGGAGGGTCCGATTGATAGTTGAGTCTCAGATAGAGGAGGAGCAACGTGGTTTTCGTCCTGGTCGTGGAACTGTGGACCAGCTCTATACCCTTGCAAGGGTGATGGAGGGGGCATGGGAGTTTGCCCAACCAGTCCACATGTGTTTTGTGGATCTGGAGAAGGCTTATGACCGTGTCCCCATGGGCACCCTGTGGGGGACACTCCAGGAGTGTGGGGTGGGTGGCTTTCTGTTAAGGGCCATTCAGTCCCTTTACCAGAGGAGCGTGAGTTTGGTCCGCATAGCCGGTAGTAAGTCAGACCTGTTCCCGGTGAGGGTTGGACTCCGCCGACAAAATTTCTAGGTGCAGCCGTGGTGTGGAGAGTGTCGAGTTTGTTTTCTTTGTTTTAAGACAATCAACATAAAACAAAGCTGGAGCCTGAGGACAGTGTATCCAAAATAGTACAAGTACAACATCACTATTAATAAATCACCTGAAGTGTACTTGAACATTTGATAAACTAAAAAACATTCCTTAGTGATTCAAAGAGCTTACAGATCACATGGCTAGATCAGTTTCATGCAGCATGTAAAGTATATTTGACTCATTTTACCTAACATATTTTAGCTTTCACCAGCACATCAATATCAAGTCACATCCTGAGTTGCAGCCAACTTCAGGTGGAGCCTGAGGACAGTGTATCTAAAATAGTTCTACCACAACATCACTATTAATCAAAGCACCTGAAGTATATTTTAAAATTTGAAATAGAAAAAAATAAAATTCCTCTGTTTAATTTCACTCTACATTGTAAAGTATGAAAATAACGTTTACACAACCATCTCATGGGCCGGGTTTAACCCGTTTGCGGGCCGGATTCGGCCCGCGGGCCGTATGTTTGACACCCCTGATTTAAACGTATCCTCATTAGCTATGCACAGCATTACGCATCTGTGTTCCAGCCAAAACGCCAGCTATCAAAGATACATGACAGCTTTTGATGAGCATACATTCATGTTTAACTTCTTTCATTCACATGAATAGTCTGTTGATTTTTCCAGAGAACTTTGCCTTCCAGCACTTCATGTCCAAAAAAAGCTTCATTCATGGTTTAATTCATTTGAAGCTTGCCCATCTGTTTTCTTATCTTTTTGGGCAATTCTAATTAAAAAGATTTTTTCATTAGAAGTGTACATTTGTGCGATTAAGCCTATTTGATATGTGCATGGTGTTAGCTGACATTTGTTTTGAAGTTTTGTGTGATTTATGAGTTCCAGAGAGCCGTTTATTGAATTTATCTTCCGTTTCCTGCTAGGCAAGCAAATGAAGGGGTTTGGAAAAAGCAAGACAACTTCACTAATCCTTTATCAAAGCACAACGATGAATTGCAAAAATTTCCAGGCTTTGACATCCCCACCAGCCCACCGTTGACCATCAGTGACCTTGGGGGAGGGAACAGCCTCTCTAACTGGAGCCCTCACTCCAGCCTGAGTCGAGGTCTTGGTAATCCATCCAGCTCTCATAAGGACAATCATCCTCCCATTCCCCACAAGGGCAAAGCCCTGGAGGAGCTGGAGCGCCGAGCTGCTGCTGACAAAGCTTTATCCATGGAAGTCCGACTGGTAGGACTTATTCCTTCTGTTTTGAATTAAAACGCATCAACGGTGCGATTATGTTAGTAACAGATAACTGGTTGACTTTTCAGGCAGCAGAGCGGGACTGGGAGGAGAAACGAGCCAGTCTCACCCAGTACAGTGCACAGGACATCAACCGGCTGCTGGAGGAGACGCAGGCGGAGTTAATGAAGGCCATTCCAGACCTGGATTTTGCTGCCAAGCAGATCAAGCCTTCATCCAACACACCGCCAACCCAGAACCCCCAGGGTTCAGCAGCGACTCCAGAACACCGCTCAAACAAGCCTCAACACAAGCTTTCTGCAAAAGAAGGAGGATCCAGGCGCGGCTCTGGTAAGTCCCCTCCATCTGTGTGTGTTGTTATCATTGATTCCATTGGTTTCTAAAGACGTGGTGCTGTTTCTGTTGGTTAGATGAGCTGAGCATACCCAGGTATCGCACAGAGAAGCCCTCCAAGTCTCCTCCACCTCCACCGCCTAGACGCAGTTTCCCCTCCTCACCGGGACTCACATCTCGCAGCGGAGAGCCGCTGATTCCTGGAAAAAGCATAAAAGTAAACAGTTTTGCCCAAAGATGTCTCATTACAGCCTTTTAAATCCACAAATGAAAAAAAGACAAATAAATGTCCTGAACAGAGATATCAAATCCTAATATATGCAGGTTCAGATTTATTAACACACTGCTGGTGTGTTCATATGTGTTCATAATGTGGCCTTGGATAAATTATTAACTGTTCTTGTGTCCGAAGAAATCTGAGTCTGATGAGACCGAGGCACAAAAACCCCACACAAAACTGAGGAGGACCATGTCTGAAAACCCTCGTCCTGCATCCACACCCCCGACTCTGGCCTCTGGAGAGACAGAGGAACGAGAGGAGGATAGGATTGCTGCTGAATTGGAGGTAAAGAAAACACTGATGTATCATGTTGATTTATATATAAATATATATAAATCATGTGCTGCAGAACAAAAAGTGCACCTTTCAGTTAATCTGATGTCCACAGTATGCCACAGGATTTCCTAGAGCACACGTCCACTCAAAGGGTGTGTGGAGATAAGCTCATCATCATTACCTCATGTTCAACCAGCAGGTGCCATATGTCCCCCTGCCCTGGGCTGTGGGAAAGCCCAAAGATCACATAATGCTCAGTTGAACACATCATCACCCTCAGCTCACAGATCACTCACAGACAGATGGAACCTGACTGTTGCTTCTGCTATTTCAGATCACCTAATGAAATAAAAATGCCAACGGGGTGTTTTTCTTTTTTCATAAATCCGAGGCTGTTTTATTATTATTATTATTATTATTATTATTATTATTATTATTATTATTATTATTATTATTATTATTATTATAAACTATTTAAACCTTCATTTTCCCTCCCCAGCTTTTTGAGAGAGTCCCAATCAGGCTCCCCCGTCCCCATTCGCTAATCCTCCCCGTTAGCCAAAGCAGCAGGGAACACGCCCCCCCCTCCAGATGGGACCTGTGGCCTCTACAGGCCTCAGGCTCTACTGAGGTAACTCTGGCTGACCCTCAGCAAACTGGACTGCTGCCCTCTGTCTCTGTTCTTCCTTCCTAACCCCCCCACCACCACACTCAGAACAGGGCACACTCGGTCATCTGCTGTTTTCACTTCAGCACTCCTTTTCCCAAATTCTCACAGGAACAGAAACCACTTCTGACATTTCTTTGTTGCATGCGTTGTGTGTTTAAGCCATCAAATAATAAGCCCAACACACTGATACTTACACACAAGCTTTACTCAGATGAGTGTTACTACCACATACTACAACAGTTACCTAAAAGGGAATAGATTAATTCACACAGATGTGTCTTGTTTATCTCAAAGACATCTCATATATGGGTGCATAATTTTGTCTTTATTAAAGCAATTTTATTTGTTTATTTATTTTAAAATAGCTTTGTTTTAAGCTTAAAACACATTGACTTATTGACTTTAAGAAATATTCCAGTTTTCCTGGCAATCCTCATTCATTGTATGCAAATAATAAGTGTAACAGCATAACAGTGTAACAGCATAACAGTGTAACAGCGTAACAGTGTAATACCTTAACAGTGTAACAGCGTAACAGCGTTACCATGTAACTGTGTAACTGTGTTACAGTGTAACACTGAAACAGTGTAACAGTGTCACAGTGTAACTTTGTCACAGCCTAACAGTGCAACAGCGTTACAGCAAAATAGTGTAACAATATAAAAGTGTCACAGTGTTACGGTGTAACAGTATAACAGTGTCACAGTGTAACAGTGTAACAGTAACAGTGTAACAGCGAAACAGTTTAACAGTGTCACAGCCTAACAGTGTCACAGCCTAACAGTGTAACAGCGTTACAGCAAAATAGTGTAACAGTGTCACTGTGTAACTGTGTAACAGTATAACAGTGTCACAGTGTTACAGTGTAACTGTGTAACAGTATAACAGTGTCACAGTGTTACAGTGTAACAGTAACAGTGTAACAGTGTCACAGCCTAACAGTGTCACAGCCTAACAGTGTAACAGCGTTACAGCAAAATAGTGTAACAGTGTCACTGTGTCACTGTGTAGCAGTGTAACAGTATAACAGTGTCACAGCGTAACAATGTCACAGTGTCACAGCCTAACAGTGTAACAGTGTTACAGCAAAATAGTGTAACAGTGTCACTGTGTAACTGTGTAACAGTATAACAGTGTCACAGTGTTACAGTGTAACAGTGTTACTGTGTTACAGCGTAACAGTGTAACAGCATAACAGCGTAGGAGCATAACAGCTTTACTGTGTAACTGCGTAACAGCGTAACTGCGTTACTGTGTAACAGAGTTACAGTGTAACAGTGTAACTGTGTCACAGCGTAACAGCATAACAGTGTAACAGCCTAACAGCCTAGCAGCCTAGCAGCGTTGCAGCCTAATGGGCTCGAAACACGGGAGGTGACATCGCCTCTCCTCCATTCATTTTCAATGAGACATGCGCGACAAAGCGATAATCGCGGGTCTCCCTCCTACGAAGCGAAACGCGAAAAACGTGCGTGTGAAATTTTGCGCTCGTGCACGTGTCATGCACAGACGACCCAGCGATGCGATCCCAGAAAGTTGAAACATTTTCAACTTTTCATCGCTGTCACTCGGACGAGGACTAATCAACGGAGGTTTCATTCACTGACCAATGAGCGGGCAGGATACTCCGTAAACACCTCCGAGCAAACATGGAGGAGAAGTTGATTATTATTATGTTTTATATAGTAAAATCACAAGTAAGATTTCACATAACTCTAACAGTACCTTGTGAAACATCATATCTACCGCTTTATTAACTCTGAACCGCTTAAATAACCTTAATTCCCACTTACCTGACACAGCCAAGCAAAACAACGGAAGTTTCAATTTCGCCATGGAACAGAACGCGTAGACGGCTTTGCCGCTGGCTGCTGCCGCGGATCGCCTCCCGTGTGTCAGGTAATAAAAGCGACGGCGACAAATTTTGCTGATCGCGGTTGTTTGTCGCCTTCCATGTGTCGAGCCCATAAAGGTCTAACAGCAAAACAATGTAAAAGTCAGTTTATGCTTGACGCATCCATGAGGTCCACGCGGCCAAATTATGTCATTTTAGCAACCACGCCACTCCATTCGGTCCAAAGTTTTTGCACCGCGCACCTAGGAAATTTTCTGAGCACGCGGGCGGTCCTGCACAGAAAAACATGGAGGATTGACAAGCGCTCATAGTGGCGGAGGTTCGTAAATACAGACATCTTTATGATTTGGTCCATAAAGATCACCGTGATCAAAATATTGTTAATTGCTGTCACAGTCAAAAAAGACGTGGACACAGTGAAACATGCTATAAACAACAATGATTTCTACTTCTACTATGGTGCAGTGTTATATGCATGCTGTACAGCCCCATGCCGGCCCCTACAGTCTGGGAGAATATTGGCTTTCAGCGGAAACAAGCCGCAGAAGGAAGGAACCATAAACGTATGCGTCAAGCATAAACCAAGCTTAACATCGCAACAGTGTAACAGCATAACAGGTAGCTCAGTAAGGCTAATCCCTCCAGACAGCCGTTAGTTCTCAGGTAAAAGATGATCAGTTTGGGTTTAGTTTAGTATTTAATCAGTTAAACAAGAATCTACTTTTAGCGTATACTCTATGCTCAGTTGTATTTATCTTGATGGGTAGATGGGTTTCTTACACTTTTTGCAAGGACCCAATAATTATGACAGAAGTCGTATAGCCAGGGTTTTAGCTTGTTTCAGGAGTTTAAACATCATAGTATTTAACAACATTTGACGGCAGGATTCAATCTATGATGGTGCTTTGAGCCTGGTTCACACGACAAGATTTTATTGGTGATTTCTGACCAGCTCTCCCCCTTCAGATAATCTCAAGGATTTGCGTGATTATCATCAAATAATCCTGCATTTTGCAGTGTATTACGAGGATTCTGGTATGCTCTGAAAGACGTCAGGAATGCTCTGGTCATAAATCCAGGCTTTCAAACACGTTGGAATGTCTGATTTTTGGGGACACAGAAATGTGCTGCCAGTTAAATGGTGGCGTCTGTCTAATCAGAAAGTGAGCACGCTCCTCCTCCTCCTCCATGTTTGTTTACTCTGAAGTCACATTTGATCTCTTGAGCTTATGTGTAATGTGTAGTATTTGTCGAGTTGCAGCGCACAACACACTACAGGACCAAAACTGGTATACATATGATTTTTATCACCATGGGTGTGGTTTCTCATGTTTTGAAAATTGTAACAATTTAAAAATTCTGCTGTGTGAACTAGACTTCAGTTGCCTGATTGTTTTTCTTTTTTAACACATGGAAGGAGGCTTCCTACATTCCACTCTCATTTGTGAATGTTTTAAATCTCAGCTCTTATTAACCAATGTCATCTAAAGTCTCTCAATCACTGCAAAGGAAACTGGCATGTTGGGATTTTAGGCCTTTTATCAGACTTTTGAGCAGGTAGAATATAGTTGTGATAGAAGGGCAGCTCTCCATGCTGACGACACATGTGATACTTAATCAGACAATTGATTGGCTCAAAGGAAAACTAGAAGAATCTTAAAGCTCTGGAGAGAAGAGTGAATATAATCTATGAGCCGCACCTCAAAAGAGTAGTTACTTGCCTGTCACCTATTGTTCCTAGCATATCATTTCTGCTCTTTGTTCTTTGAAGAATTACTTGTGTGTATATACATATATGAGGGGAGGGAATTTAACATGTTAATTATGATTAATTAATTAGAAAACAATAATGAGTCCAAAGTAATTAAATAGACCTTGTGGTTGCAGAAAAATACTCAATTAAGATGAGTATGTCATCTGTGCCTTACTAACATTATTTTTTATTTTAAAAACTGCTTGGGCACACATTGTCTTGAATTATTAAAATGTGATTAATCCAGATTAATTAATTACAAAGCCTCTAATTAATTAGAATAATTTTTGATCGAGTTGCACCCTTTTTGAGCGCAATCCATTCTTTTGTGACTTAAAAATCATGTTTTCTTTGTAATGATTCATAAATGAGGGACAGTTTCAGAGGCTTATAGTAAAGGCAGTACTTCAATACTGTACATCTGCACACATACGCACAATAATACAAACATTATCCATACATGCATTATAAACTAATTTCTTATTTTCCTTGGCTGTGCTTTGCTAATTGTTTACATTAATCTTCAATCTGATGTTTGTCGTGTTTGTGCCATAATTGTGCTCCAGCTCTAACTAGTTCCGTGTGTGTGTATTTATACCTCAAGTGCTTTCTTTATTTATAGGGAAGAAAATTGCCTGCTGTCCCCCACATCGTGCTGACAGAGTCTTTGCCATCTTCTCTCGGTGATTCAGAAAATCCTGTAAAAGATTTAACAAATGACATCCAAGAAGAGAGTCCAGCACGAGATCTGAGTGGGTGTCGTTTGGTCTACGAGACTATAGGTTCAGGGCAAATGTCCTCAGAAGAACTTGCTCTACAACAGAGGGAGTTGCGTTGTTTGGATAAAGAGTTCCAACAGGAAACAGCTCTGATTGTGACAGACCTGGACATGATGGTGGTGTCTCCTCGTGAGGTCCAGGAGCTTCAGAGAACAGAAGTTCTAACTCTTACTATCTCACCACAGACTAAAGAAGTCTCTGAAGTGGAGCTGAATAAACGACCTGTCCTTCTGCTTTTTGATAAAGAATATGCTCCCAGAGACGCCTACAGACTGCTGTACTCCCTGCTGGAGCGGTCTAAACCAGTTCCCAAACCCAGAATCAAATTCTCTCACCAACCCAGCCAACCGATCACTCTAATGGAGGCTCTAAGGAGAGGGATAGAGACGGGGGACCAGTTGCTTGTGTTTCAACACAATAACAACACAGTGCAGGAGAGCACTTTACACTGTAGCTCTGAGGACAGTCTCTCCACCAGTGAGAGAAGCATGACCCAAGACGTCCGACTCAGCACCTACAAGAGGCTGGACAGCTTGGAGGAAACGATCAGAGAGCTGGAGAACGCCTTGATAGAGATCAGTGGTCATCCAGTGACGGATAAACTCTACGCTGGGGAAACCACTCCTGCAGAAAGGATTGGCAGTTTGACTTCAGAGACCAGGAAACCAACAGTTCCACCCAAACCATCATCGCTGAGCCCAGCATCAGTCCAGGTTCATTACTTACTGCTGCCGTGAACATGTCCTGCTCTTTCCTTCTTCATTTCTTCTCTGCAGATGGCTATTGGAACTTCACTCTTCAAGCCTCTGGTGTCTGCTTCCTGTTTGAATCGGCCTCTAATTGTATTTGAAATCGAAAATAAGTTGAGAGGACAGACAGCAGACTTCCTGAATCCTTTTCCGTTCTGTGCTTAGTGGTGGAGCTGCTGTCCTGCTGAGCTCTAGGCTGCTAATTGTTTCTCCATCGATCAACCCTGACACTTGCTCTTTGTGAACTTAGCTCATTTCACCTCTTGTTAAATAAATGTGCTGAAAATGCAAACAATCCCCCTCTTCTCCTTTTCTTCTCTTTACTTTTCCACAAAAACAGTTTTTCTCAGTATCTTTACTTTGCCTTGAAATGAGCTTTCTTTCCCTCGAGCTATACAAACAGCAGTTGTTCTACATTTAAACGGCCCAAAGGGCATTTTTACAAATGTTAAGTTCTGCATTAGATAGAGTCGGTGGAAATCTTCTCATGTTTAAAACAGTTGTGTCTTCAGATGAGTTATTTGCTGGTGAAGGTTCTTAGTCATCCGGGTCATGGTCATCTCTACTAGTATGTTTACAGGAAGGTGAATGGATGTTTACCAGATTGCTTTTGCTTTTCTTGCAATCAAGCTTTGAAATCGTACTGAGTTCTCCATGAATACAAGCTAGCTCACATATCACTTCCTCCTTCTGTTTTGCTGGTGTGGTCTCCACATGAGGAGGTTTGATGACATGTACGATTAGATTCAACGGTACCTTAAACAGGGGCAGCGTAAAATTTTTTAACTTGGTGCGAAGTTCATTTATGTCACTAATTAATCTCACAAGGTGAAACTAATAAATGAGATGGACTCATTACACACAACGCCAGATATCTGAAGCCTTTATTTGTGATAAATGTGAGGATTATGAAAACCCCACATTCAAAATCTCGGACAATTAGAATATTGTGAAAAGGTTCAATATTCTAGACTCAAAGTGTCTCTAACACTCTAATCGGCTAATGAACCCAGAACACCTGCAAAGGGTTCCTGACCCTTTAGATCTGTGGTTCTCAATCCTGGTCCTGGAGGGCCGGAATCCAGCATGTTTTGGTTCCTGTTTCAACACACCTGATTTAATCAGCGGGTAATTAACAGGTTTCTGCACAGCTTGATAAGCCTCTGCTCATGTGATTCAACCACTGAATTAAGGCCAGAGAAACAAACATGCTGGATAATGGGCGTCCAGGATGCGTCATTTGGAATCCTAGGACGTCCAAGGAAGGTCCCGCCTTTCCTGTCTCTGACTGGCTGGAAGGGCTCTTCTACGATCGGCTATTGCAGGGGTCGGCAACCTGTTCCCATCAAAGAGCCATTATTACCCGTTTCCCACAGTAAAGAACTGGGAGCTGCAGCAGCCGCGGCGTTGTGGGCGGGGCCTACCCTCACACAGCAGAGAGCTGCTTTAACCAATCACAACAGGTGACAGCAGCCGGTACCGGTCGCTCGTGTACGTCAAAGTTATCTTTCATAAGAAGATAATCAATAAAACGATTTATATAAAATGGATCCAGAAGTTGTAGCCCGTCTCTGCCTACAATATTTTGATATTTTTCACCCTGTTGGTGGTTTTACTGAGCAGGTGCCACTTTTGTCATACGTTTCTTTTTGAAACATGTTTAGACTGTTCAGAATACAAATCCAGGCTCTGTCACGTTTGATTGTTGTAATTAAACTTTGTAGGTGGGGAAGGTCAGAAAAGGATCCGATCAATTTGTTTTTCCCTCGTTTACAGCGATGGAGATAACGGCGCAGTGTGCCTGGCTCATGTGTTAATCAAGTTAAATTATATCTATTTTCACAAGAAAACAGAACAGTTAAAAGCAGGGCTTGTGTTGACCGAACAGTTCCCGTATTTGACCGTTTATTTTGACGGAGAAAGAATAGAAAGAATTACCCCGACGCATGCAGACGAACTGACATTTTATTTGTTACGCACATCGCAGATGTAAATCACTCAAGAAAAGATTCCCATCTGAACATCTGAGCTGGACACTGCTCAGCGCAGCTCACTGTCAGTGCATACATAAAGTGCACAGCGAGCTGAAGATGTGGAGAGGGGCTTGGAGCGCGTCGCAGAACCAGAGCGCATGCGGGAACATTCCTCCCACTGATACGAGCGTTTTCCAAACCCTGTCCCTCAGAGAGACTTGTCACTTAGAAAATGTTCCCTGATTATGAAACTTTGGCTGAATTGTGTTTGTTCCTGTCTCCAATGTGGCGACACATCCAGGAGCCGTCTGAGGAGAAGCCCAGAATCTCACATCCTCTTCAGCTCAGAATGTGCCTATGATTACGCACAAGCATGACGCGTCAACCCGGTCTCACAGTCAGACCGGGTTGGACCTGTTCAGGTTTACGCAGACAATCTTTACATTTCGAATTAGCTTACAGATGTAAAATTTATGCAGTAAAATATAAAGCATTTTATTTAAATATCCAGTCATTATCATACAAGCACAGAGAGCCACATCAGATGGATGGAAGAGCCGCATGCAGCTCCAGAGCCGCGGGTTGCCGACCCCTGGGCTATTGCATGTAAGAGGAAGCTGTTTTCCCTCGCTGCAGGTTTTTATGTTTACAGCCAGATCTTGAGGAGTTTTTTGAAGAAAATGTGAACTCATAGCTATTAAAAACATTCTTTCTTAAACATCTTCATAAAAGAACCTGAAAAATGTCATATGTGAACTTGTAATAAATCTTGTTGCATTTTATCGCACTGTAGACTGACTTTATCTGTTGGCTCTATTGGTGTTACCTTATTTCTTAATTATTAGGCTATTCTCCTTTAATAGGTTAAGGCTGTTTACAAGTTAGAGCACTTCTCTCATCATCAGATTAAATGTGTATCATTTAATCAAAAATGAAGTTGTGGCTGATTATGATTTAGACCTATTTTTCACCCGTTTTCATTATTCTAGAGAAGAAACAGACCTGATGCACACAGCTGGGCAGAACAGGGCAGTTTAATTAAACTTCATACCCAGGTAAGACACACATGTGTATTCTAATGCTTCAGAGCCAAGAGATAAAGTTAGAGAAATGCAACATGATTATAAATTCACATTTTACATTTATCAGTTTTTTTATTAAACATAAAACATTAAATGTTTGGCAAAACAGGACAGAATGTTATTATAGCGCTAAGTTCACATTTTCTTTCACAAAACTCCCCAGAACAGCTTTTCTGCTGGTGGCAGAAGGATAGTCTGCTCTTAGCGAGGACTGCCAGTTTGCTGCTAAATGAAAGAGCCAATCGTAGTTGAGCCTTTCTAGCCAATCAGAGGCGAGAAATGCAAGACCTTCTTTGGACATCCTAGAATTCCAAATGGACCAGGACCAGGATTGAAAACCTCTACTTTAGATAGTCTCTCAGTCTAAGATGGATTACTGAAATAAAAGGACTTTTGCACCTTGAAACCATCAATCTTCTCTGTCCAAACGATGAACATTAGTGTTTTTCTAATGAATGAATTATCTTTGGAGGTTGGTGGATGACTCCGCTTTGACCTGAATAGTTACCCCCCATCATGTTTGTGTAGTTGCTGCTTAGTTTCAAGCCCTGTTAATACCGCAGGATTTTAAAAGTTGTTGGCAGATTTTCAAAGCGTGAGAGCACACATGAAGACGTGGAGATGTTTGGTCCACTTCATGTTGGAACAGAGTTAACATCCTTGCCATGTCTGCTTCACAGATGTGAAAGTTCATCCAAGCTCTGGCTCTGAAAACATGGATTTTGTTCAGTGCAAATGCATGCTGGCTGAAGGGGACGGTGTTCTGTTTACGTTCAGGCCAGTTGATCGTTGGTTTTATATCATCCTCATGCTTTTTTATTTTCTTGTTTCAGACAAAAGCAGCAGCTGTTGTAACTGCGATAACAGGATACTAGGGATGTAAAAAATGATCAATAATGTGAAATATCGCAACATTTCAGTTATGAATCGACATTTAAAAGAAGAGGATCAGTTTTCTATTGAGAACTTACATGCAAACATCCACTGTAGTTCTTGTTTTTGGTGCAGTTATGTTAGCAGCAGTTTTTACCGCTTTTCAGCATCGCAATATATTGTATTGTCTCCTCGGTATTGAGATTTTTATTGTATCGCCGGATTCTGGCCAATACCCCCCCCCCCAGAAGGGCTGGTTTCTGAGGCGATCCTGATGACTGCTAGCCTGGCAAGCCAGACTAAATAAATGTATTATTTAGTCTGGCCACGCTCCATTGACGGCTCTCGGTTGTGGGGCGGGTTCTACCGTTGTCTTTCGAATGATCTCCGCATTCCACTGAACAATGAATGTGACGTACTCTTGTTTCACTCTGTTGCATCATCCCACCCACCAGGCGTATAGAGCGCCCTGATTGGCCCACAAAGCGGATAAAGCTCTGTGATTTGTTCACTAAGCAGATAGAGCACTATGATTGGCCCACCATTATGGACCAATCACAGCTCTTTGTGTGTTTGAAACCCCTCTAGAGAGCTGTGATTGGCTAGCCAGAGTCCTGGTATGAGCTGCTGAGGTTCCAATGGAGCATGCCTAGACCATTCTTTGCAAAGCAAGAATTTGGTCTAGTTCACTAGGCTAGATGACTGCAGCATTTGCTAGGTACTTTCAGATAAATATCCAGCAAATTGAAAGTAAAAAAGATCTTTCTTTCTTGCTGAGGCTGAACGTTGCCAGTGACCGTACTTCCTATCAGCAGATATTGTGACTAGCCTGTTTTCTTCTCACCTCCATCTGACTGCAAAACAACCACAGATTAGTAATTAGCAGGAGGCTTAAAGCGTTCCTGCATCAGCTGTCTCTGCTCTGAGGTGTCTCGACAGCTTGCGTAGTATTGACTCTCTGCTCTGAACGTTTCCTCCCACTCAGGGCCGGGCTGTAATACTTGACAGTCACTGTCACGGTGAGTTTCTGCCCTCTGATGTGGAGCCGTGGAGCATTCCTGCTGGGAAATGGCAGAGGATTACAGAGTCTTCACACATTATTTCATCACTCCAACTTCAATCACGTTGATCATTTCAGCACAACTCTCCTTCCTCCTCATGTCCGATGTTTGCTGCTAACTAAATTCACAGGAAACATGGTCTCTAGCCCAAATGCAGCTCGGTGTTCTAGTAAGTGCGCTAGAATGGAAGATTTAACAGTTTACTGTATATTTTCTGTCACTTTTAATAAAGTACAGATTGTCACCAGAATTTGCACCTTGAGTCAACAGGGAAAATTAGGATTTTTTTTTTTTGGCAATACTAGAGTAAACCTTTCATCAGCGCTCCTTTCATCTTTTGTCTCGGTGTGCAGGAGAATCACAGCTGGCTGGAGATTTGACAGAATGTGTATTTGTTTTGTGCGTATTAGAGACAGTCAATGGAGTCGCTCAGCGGGGGAGATCCTTAAGCACAATGCCTCCTGGTTCCTGCTGTGGTGCTAGGCTATGCAACGTCAATTTTGATGCTTCGTTTTATAAATCCTGCTCTTTTCTTGTTGATGGATGGAGAAAATTATGTGAGTTAGTTGGTTTGGTTTTCTTTCAGCTATCTCCTTACATCTTACAGATCTCCTTGGTCTCAGGAGACAGACTTTACTTCCTGTAGTCAAACGTGTCTCAGATGGAAACAGTAGCGGAGAAGTGTAGAACCATGTGCTTCATGTTTAGTCACTGTTCTCTCTTGTTTTTCTCTCTTTAATCCTTCTCTTAGGGAAGTAATAACCCCAGCGTTGGTAAGACTCACTCCTCAGCTGCTTCAAAGCTGAAACACCTGCAGCAGAACACCACAGAGAAGACTAAAAGTGGCAAGAAAGAGGATTTACTGAAGAGCCAGGGCCAGCAGCAGGTATCACCGAACCGTTTAGCTCTACAGAGACTAAAGATGTGCTGTCTGGCTGTTTGAGACGCTTTCACAAGAACTGTACTTTCACATTTGTTAGTTCTGTTCTTCAGACAAAAGTAAATGTTTGTTGTGCCATTTTTACACATCTTAATCCTTCAAAGAACGTGGCCATCTATTTATGCAAATCACCCTGTCTTTTATGCACCACTTGAGCATAAATAGGCCTTCAACCATCACTGTCTACGCTTCATCCTCTCCATTGAAGTGCTGCCCGTCCTAAGCACACTCCACTCCCTAGCTAGGACATTTATCTCTCAAGTTTTGGCTCATTTTGTCTTCTTTTCTGAAACTTAGAGAGGACTTTATCTGTTCAAAGCTGTCAGACATGTTAAATTAGTTTAGTTTTGAAAAACAGATGAATAAAAGGTTAATAGTTTATATTGTCTCAAAACTCTCTCAAAAACACACATATATAATTTGCCAAAATTACATTATTTTAATTTCTTATTTTTTGTGGGAATACATTTGCAATTGTCTTTAGTAGGACTGAGTAGGACAGCCTTGCAAGCTGTACTCAGGGCTAAAAACGCCCAAAAACGCCTACATCAGCACCAACAAGTCTGCCACATCAGAGAAGAGTTTAACACAGAAGGATCTGGAGTCTTATCTCCTGATATTTGGACATTTTGCATCTGATTGGATAACAGCAACGCGACTGCCACTGACTCCATTTGCTTTGTGACATGGATGTATTATCTCCACAAATAACCAAAGCCTGGAGGAGCTTCTACCATGTGGTTGAGTTGCTAATGCTAACTGTTAGCTTCTGCTAGCTGAGGTGTTCTCTGCTGAATATGGATCGCTAACCCAACAACAGCCTTCCTCATCGTGAACCAGTATGGGTGAGTCCACGTGACCACTTGATGTAGATCTGTATGGATTTTCAAATCCTAATTCCACTGTATATTTTCTTTCCAAAGCTAATGCTATTTTTATGTTCAGCCTGCATGAAAAGCTCAGAGTGACCAATTATAATCAGGAATAATCATTAAAAAATCTTTTTTCAGTGAACCACACCTTTAAAGTGAGGTTTGGGTCTTGACATTGGGGTGCTAGATGGTCTCTGCAGGGAAGAAAATTAAAGCATTCAAGCATGTCGGTCGACTGAAGCCAAGAGAAGATTCTTGCTCCACGGCCGTGCACAGAGGGGAATAAAAAAGCTTAATGTCAGTGTAATTTGAAAAATAACGGAAGCAGTGAAGTGCACCTAAACCTCCACAACCCAGAGAGCATTCTGACTCAAAGTCAATTTTGTAGATTGCAGAGAAATGAATGTTAGACTGGGAAAAGATTTGAGAGATGGGGGGGGGGGGGGGGGGGGGGAGTAATGATGCTTTGGTCTCCTCAGATTTGGAGGAGAAGGGAAGAACTTCTGCAGAGCTGTGTAATAACAGCCACTTCAGTCCTTGGCAATCACTGTTGATTTAATATGAAGAAGCCATCTCTCTTTTCACCATTAAGTCACTCACATTTCCTCTGCTTAAAGCCTCTCTTTCCCCTTTTCTGCTTTCTGTACCCTGCAATGTATCCAAGCCTTATCGCTGCCTCTCCCGACTCCAACCAGGCCCATCATCCTAGATAGCTTTGCTCCTGTTTCTTTGCCTGAGTTAACCAAACTAGTTGACTCTATGAAGACCTCTGCATGCCCCCTCGACATCTTACCCTCATCTTTGTTTAAAAGTGCTTTTCAGTCCATCTATCCCAGCGTGCCCTCCATTATTAATGCTTCTCTGATTTCTGGTCAGGTCCCTGCTTACTTTAGGAACGCTGTAATCCACCCGCTTCTTAAAAAACCGAGTCTCGACCCCTCTCTCCATAGCAGCTTCAGACCCATCTCTAAACTTCCGTTCATCTCCAAGATCTTGGAAAAGGTTGTGGCTAAACAACTCACAGCTGCTCTTGATGAACATAACATCTTTGATAGCTTCCAGTCAGGTTTTCGTAGAGCTCATTTTACTGAAACAGCTCTTCTTAAGGTCTCTAATGACGTTCTGACTCACAGTGATGCAGGGGACTGTTCTGTTCTGGTCCTGCTGGACCTGACTGCAGCCTTTGACACTGTTGACCATCACCTGCTACTGGAGAGGCTGAGAGACTGGGTAGGCCTATCAGGATCTGCTCTGGAGTGGTTCTCCTCTTATCTCTCTGAGCGCTCCTTTTCTGTGGCCGTCTCCAAGTTTAGGTCCTCCACCACCTCTCTTACCCATGGTGTGCCACAAGGTTCTGTGCTGGGGCCTCTGCTCTTCCTCCTCTATCTGCTTCCTCTTCAGCACATTCTGAGCTCCTTCAAAGGAATCTCCTACCATCTTTATGCAGATGACATCCAACTGTGCATCTCCTTTAAGCCCCATGAGATGTCTAAGCTGCAGCTGTTACACACCTGCTTAGACTCTATCAAAACCTGGATGGCTGGGAGCTTTCTTCAGCTGAATGAAGATAAGACTGAGATCCTCATCTGTGCCCCAGACAAGCTGGTTCCCAAAGTCAGAGTCTCTCTTGGTCAGCTTGCTTCCCACACCAAACCTTCCGTCAGGAATCTTGGCGTGACCTTTGACCCAGCTCTCACCCTGGATTCTCATGTCAGTTCTCTTGTTCGCTCTTCCTTCTTCCATCTAAGCTGAGTCCCATTCTGTCCCACTCTGAACTTGAGACTGTTCTCCAAACCTTCATCTCCTCACGCTTAGACTACTGTAACTCTCTTTTCACGTGTCTGAGCAGAACCTCCCTGAACCGTCTACAGGTGGTTCAGAACGCCTGTGCTCGGCTTCTGACCAAGTCCTCCAAACACACCCACATCACCCCGCTTCTCCTCCAGCTTCATTGGCTGCCAGTCAACTTCAGCGTTCATTTCAAGATCCTGGTTCTGGTCTACAGGGCCTTACATGGACAAGCACCATCTTACATTGGTGATCTTCTTAGTCCCTACACCCCCAGCAGGTCCCTGAGGTCCAGTGATCAAAGCCTACTGGTTGTGCAGCACCAGGCTAAAGACCAAAGGTGACAGATCATTTGCTGCTGTGGCCCCCAGACTCTGGAACTCTCTCCCCTGAGCCTGAGATCAGTGGACTCAGTGGTCTCCTTTAAAAAGCAGCTGAAGACTCACTTGTTCAAGCTGGCTTTTGTATGACCTTCTTCACCACTGTCTCTTTATTCTGCTCT
>NC_091745.1:7538723-7618723 GCF_043380555.1 Nothobranchius furzeri | reverse complement strand
GTTGCAATAACCACTGAGTAGGTCCAATAGTTACTTGTTAAGGAGAATATTGCTCTTCTTTTCCTGGCAAAACCCATCTGCATAGGAAACAACTAAAAAAGACCAAGGTGATGATTGTGGTTTTATGTTAAAAAAGGGATGTTTGTCGTTTTTCTTGCATCAGCTGAGTTTGAAAAGTTAAACTGGTGCTATCTTTTCTCACCTGTTTGTACCAACTTGAGAGTTTACGTGTGCATCATTTGTCCTACAGTCTGCTTCATCGTTTCACACTGCCCTATGATTTTGTGGGTAATTAAATCCCTGCATTTACTAATAGGGAATATTTATAGGTTTTAATTTAATTGGACAAGAAAAATAAAATTGCTAAGAGCACAATATAGTAAGACGCACCTGTGTTTACAGCAGAATGGGGGGGGGGGGCTAAACAAGCAGAAGGGGACAAATGATGTTCTGTATACAAATGGTGATTTTGTGTTTGTGTGAATTAATGAGTTAATTATGACAATCAGGATGTTTCCGCAGTAGCATTTCACAGGTTGCTCTGACATCTTCGCACCTGACATCTAAACTCATCCCAAAGATACACACACACACATTTTTTCACACATGCACTTCTTAAGCCAAGTTGTACAGCACATCAGGACATTTATTTTATTTTGTTAATCTATTAGCAAAGAAGATGTATGCTCAGTTGCACCTGATGAAGAGCATTTGGGTGAAATTTGCCATTATGATCAGATTCTTTCACCTCTAAAGAATCTGCAGGCTACATTTCTGTTGTTTGCAGCTTTAAATTTAACGTTAACCAGCTGTGAAGCTTCCAGAGTTCTTAGCGTGCACATCTCAACTAGCGTTTTAAAATGATGTATCGATAGCACATATTTAGATGCCAGCTATTTATCAGTAGAAACTCAGAAGAGAATATAGAAATATATATTTTTAAATAGCACATTTCTTCCTCACACACAGAATCCTCCTTTAACAGTAACCAGCTCATTATTTTTCTGTTATTTGTTGTTGCTGTGAAAATATTAACGAGAAAAAAGAAAATGCAGAAAATAAAAAGACATATTTAAAAATGGAGCTTATTTTGATTTTGATGCCATCATTTTTGGAAACAGAGAAATCTCCCAGAGTCTCTGATGGATAAAGATGAATGAAACGTCTGATTTTAGGATTAATTCAGTTATTTTTAGCCACCAATGAAATAGTCAGATTTCAGTGAGATCTTTGTGCAAAAGAAATATGAGTCTGATACAAAAGTTAGCATGCTTGATATCAATACATGATTAACAAAATAAGCAATAAATGATTTATGATCTCGTTATTTATGCAGAATGAAATATCTAATAATTTAATTTTAATATTTATATTTTTCTATCAATAATAGAATAGAATAAATGGAATAGAAAATCTCTTTATTGTCCCTCAGTGTGGAAATGTTGATGTCACGGTAGTAGTTACGTTCACAACAGGAGCAAAGAAGAGTAAACAACCAACAAAACATACAAGCAAGAAATTATTCAAAGATATGATGGAATTTACTGAAATAAAAACTAAAAAATATATAATACTTTGCAAAAAGACAAGCAGAATTTTATAGAGAGCGGGAACATGAACAAAGACGTCCATGTGTCTGCTAATCTATGGTGACATTTTTCCAACAGAAATCTATTTTATTTAAATTTGTAGCTGAAATGTATCTATGTTATTTTCTATGATGATGCCAGCAAGATTATGATGAAAATATCAGAGATAATTATACTATTGATCTTCTCCCTTCACACACACACACACACACACACACACACACACACACACACACACTTTTGGGATAGAACACAGAGCCAGAACTCTCCCTGGTTTAAAAGCAAATCTGGCATCAAACTCAAATAAGCTCTATTGTTTAAAAGTGTTTGTTGATGTCTCCAAGGGTTAAATGATTAAATTACAGCACCAACGTTTCGGGACCAACGCTTAACTCTTCACTGTGTCTGGTTAACTGTAATGAGCACAAAACAACAAATGTCTAGAAGTGACATGCATCGTCCATTTTATCACTTGTATTTTGATGTAAAACCACATCTTATTGAATTATCATTATAATCTGAATTCTATCTGGGTTAAATCTTGTTTAAATTCTTCATGATGAATTTGTCTGATGCTGCATGTTACCCTTAAAGCTGCCTCTTTGTGGCACAAAGTGATTCCTTATTTTTTTGTTGCTGTTTCTCAAAATGATTTTAAAAGTTTTTCATTTTTGGCATAAAAGTTCAAACGTGAACGAGAGTGAGGGGATTAGTTAGAGGACTGGAGTTGAAGGGGTCTCCATCGAGGGTGCTTGTGATGTGAGGAAGAGGTGAGAAGGACGCACCACCCGGTCGTCTGTTCCTTTCATTTCCTGTTGAATCAGTCACTCGTTTGAGGTTATTGTAGGGCAGTTTGGATGAGCTTCACATCTGAACAACACGTGCAATATGTAATTATTCTTCTCTCCTCATCTAATGTAGTGCCCTCTGCCTTTTGTCTTTCTCCATATGCCTGTTTTCTTTCCAGTGCCTGTAGGACTCAGATCCCAGAATGGTGTTTTATCAGCAGCACTGACAGAATAATAATATCTGACCCAAAGAAAAGCCTGAGAAAGTGTGTAAACAGCCCTTAAAATGCAGCGTGTGTCCAAACAGACCTGGACTTGGACCAGGGAATGAAGCTTCCTCTGGGTTTCTTATTGATTCAATGATCTCACAATGAAATTAGCTGCCTTTGCATCCGGACCACCCACAGGAGGAGGTTTGCAGGTGAACCTCCCACATAAACAACTGTTTTTCTTCTGATTTGTATTTTTAATCCTTTGTTTTCATATTTTTAAGACGGATTTTAGTGGGCTGTGATTTCATCATGGCCGTCGGCTTCAGGCTTGCTGGACACACTCAGCAGACGTCTCTGGCAATCAGAAAAAAACTTGAACCTAAACACTAGAGAAATATACATATATAAATATATCTAAGTGAGATGTTTGCGTATAATTGTGAAAAAGGTGACATATAAATATCTAGACCTAGAACAAATTGTAAACTGTAAAAATCTCATCATCTCTTCTGATTTATATATTAGTGATCATTTTGTACAGATTTGTTTTTCTTTTTTAACTCATTGAGAGATATTACATTTCACACGGAGATAATTTATTCATATGCAGAACATTTTTGTATTCTTTAAAATATCTGTATAGATAGGCTCTGTAATATACTTTGGAGTTAATTTTTAAATTCTAGAGGTTTTTCTTTACAAACACGGAGTTTGAGTTGATGTATTTATGACGACTGAAAGGTTTGGCCCTGAAAACGCTCGTCTGGTGATGACCCTGGACTTGTGCCTGTTTGTAGATGCTTATTTTGCTGTAGTCATTTTATTTTCTGTGTTGATTTTTGAATTATCTTCACTCTATTTCGCCATCGTGTATTTGTGAGTTGGGTGGTATTGGTGGCTGGAGCTGATCAGAAACACAGATCATGTGAAATGAGCCCATTTGCTGCTTTGACTCACCTGGCTTTAATTTTCCACGGTGTCGGGTTTGCATGTGAACAAAGATGGCGGGAATGTCTGAGGTTTCCCGAGACAACAGGTGGATGTACATTTTGTTGCTTTAAAAGTCTTCAATGCCGCCAAGATGGATAATTAAGGGATGAAGTTACAATTTCATTGTCACGTTTGCCACATTTGTCTTTAAGTCGACCTACATTCTGTAGTATGTAAATGAGATTTTTACATGAGTGTGTGGATGTTCAAAAAAGAAACTTGGCATCTAAAAACAGAAAAATGAAATTGTAAATAGGACGACTCATTCCTACCAAGTTCAACAAATTGTTCTATCTAAAAGATGTTTTATTATTAAATATGACAATGGGTACCAAGGTATATACAAAACATTGCATGTATAGTCTCGAGCAAACGCACGGTGCAGTTTAGATAAAATGTTACCTACATGTTTTTCAGATGTGAGACAGAAATAGAGGTGCAGAAGTGTTTACAAACAGGACGGATGCTTTATTTTCTCTGTGACACGGGCATGTTCAGTCTTACTGTGAAGTGGTGTGATGATGACGATGATAGTGGCTGATAGTGTTGAACGCATCCCCACCACAGAGGTCAGCAGTGAAGGTGTACTCTCACCCAGAGTGCTTCTCCCATATGTAGAGTAGTGTGATATAAGAACAGAAATAATAAATAAAATAGATCACTTATATTAAATATATCAGTTTAAAAGCCTAATGATTCTGGAGATACAAATTTATCAGTGTGGATGCCATGGTATTCTGTGAGACGTGTGTTTTGTTTTGTTTTTTTCTTTGAGAAGACAGCAGGTACTTGGACCTGCCTTCTTTTGTACATAACTTGCTGTGATTGTGTGTCCAATAAAGTGCAGCTCTCTTGTATAGTCTGATCTGGTTTTATCTTCTCTCATTTTGTACGTATGTGTACCACTCAAATGGGCCACACAAATGCAAAGTAGATGCTCAAAGAGACAAAATGAAGATTTTACTGTTAATAAATATACATCAAAATGTTGCTGAAAATGAATCAAATGATGCCCAGTTGTTGAAAAATGTTGACGGCCTTGCAACAACTTTAAAAAATTGGGTCTAAAATACGTGGGAGCAGGTTTAATGGGCCATTCCCATCTGTACCGGGCCGGGTAGCCCCAGTCGGTCCCAGCCTGGCCCGATTGATTACACACATCCTTGTGGGCTGATTCTACCCACCAATCAGAGGCTTGCTCTAATGGAAGGTGTGAATTTGCTGTCAGCAGTGGGTGTGTTGGCCCTGGTCTGCCTGAAGCAGACCCCCTCGAGAAGAGGGCTGAGAATGAGCCTTGGTTGGCCTGGAAAAATACCAGGCCACCCAGATATGTAAACAATCTACGCTACCCGGCCCGGGCCGACCCGGTACAGATGGGAATGGCCCATGAGTCCAGGGTTCGAATTACGGCGAAGCTAAGGGGAGCCCGGCCCATCCAAAAGGCTCCCCTGGAAGCCCCTCAAATCAGGGAGCCCGAAAAAAGATCCTGGTTCTATCTACATTACATTACATTATTTATGTGGATTAGATTATTTTAAGCGGAGAGGGTGTAGAGCACTTTCACAAAACAATGCTGTCAATTTGCTGCAACGCCGGCCGTTGCGGCATCAGCCTTGGGTTGTTTATAAATGGTCAGACCGTGGCAGTAATGTGGTGCAATCGTGTCCTTTTTACAAAAAGATGGCGGCATAAAGGGGATATGGGGGCGGACCCTGTGCTGCAGTGCTCCAGTTTGCCGTCTGAGCTGATGTTGCTTAACAAGCAACACACATGGCTCGTGTTTACTTTCATTTTCAAAAGTTGGAGGCATTAACTCCGCACGTGATCATGACACCTCCCTCTGTTGCGCCAAGGCGTAATCCCCGTTTATGAGACAATTACCGCAATATTACTACCAAGCGAGATGGAACAAATGCCGTAAAATTTGTGCATCGCCATACCAGCATGGCACATTTATAAGACAAACCGTTGCGGTAATATCACGCTGATTTACTGGCACAGTGTGTCTTGTAAGAAGGGCTTAACATTCTCAAAGTGGTGCCACCAAAAATATATATAATTAACATGCGATCGTTCATGTCTGCTCCATATCCTCTGGCGCTTTCTGCGATTGTCGAGGCGGCTGTTGCTAGCTGTGGTCGTAAGGTGGCCGGTGCCAGTCGTGGTGGCAACCCCCGTACCCGCTGGTGGACACCAGAGGTTCGGGGAGCCGTCAGGCTGAAGAAGGAGGCCTACAGGGCGTGGCTGGTCTGTGGGTCTCCGGAGGCAGCAGACAGGTACCGGATAGCCAAGCGGGGTGCAGCAGTGGCAGTTGCCGAGGCAAAATCTCGGGCGTGGGAGGAGTTTGGTGAGGCCATGGAGAAAGACTATCGATCGGCTCCAAAGAGGTTCTGGCAAACTGTCCGGCGCCTCAGGAGAGGAAGGCAGCAACTCGCTCACACTGTTTACAGTGGGGATGGGGAGCTGCTGACGTCAACTGAGGCTATAGTTGGACGGTGGAAGGAATACTTTGAGGAGCTCCTCAATCCCACCAATGCGCATTCCGAGGAGGAACCAGAGCTGGGAGGCCTGGGGATGGACTGTCCGATCTCGGGGGCAGAAGTTGCTGAGGTAGTCAAACAACTACACAGCGGCGGAGCCCCGGGGGCGGATGAGGTTCGTCCTGGGTATCTCAAGGCTATGGATGTTGTAGGGCTGTCATGGTTGACACGTCTCTACAACATTGCGTGGTCATCGGGGGCAGTTCCTAGGGAGTGGCAGACCGGGGTGGTGGTCCCCATCTTTAAGAAGGGTGACCTGAGGGTGTGTTCCAACTATAGGGGGATCACACTCCTCAGCCTCCCTGGAAAGGTCTACGCCAAGGTACTGGAGAGGAGGGTCCGATCGATAGTTGAATCTCAGATAGAGGAGGAGCAATGTGGTTTTCGTCCTGGCCGTGGAACTGTGGACCAGCTCTATACCCTTGCAAGGGTGATGGAGGGGGCATGGGAGTTTGCCCAACCAATCCACATGTGCTTTGTGGATTTGGAGAAGGCTTATGACCGTGTCCCCAGGGGCACCCTGTGGGGGACGCTCCAGGAGTATGGGGTGGGTGGCTTTCTGTTAAGGGCCATTCAGTCCCTTTACCAGAGGAGCGTGAGTTTGGTCCGCATAGCCGGTAGTAAGTCGGACCTGTTCCCAGTGAGGGTTGGACTCCGCCAGGGCTGCCCTTTGTCACCGGTTCTGTTCATCACTTTTATGGACAGAATTTCTAGACACAGCCGTGGTGTGGAGTGTGTCGAGTTTGGTGGCAGGAGAATCTCGTCTCTGCTTTTTGCGGATGATGTGGTCCTCCTAGCTTCATCCAGCTCTGACCTTCAGCTCTTGCTGGGTAGGTTCGCGGCCGAATGTGAAGCGGCTGGGATGAGGATCAGCACCTCCAAATCTGAGACCATGGTTCTCGACCGGAAAAGGGTGGCTTGCCACCTCCGGGTCGGGGGAGAGGTCCTACCTCAAGTGGAGGAGTTTAAGTATCTCGGGGTCTTGTTCACGAGTGAGGGTAGGAGGGATCGGGAGATCGACAGGCGGATTGGTTCGGCGTCTGCAGTCATGCGGACGCTGAGCCGATCTGTCGTGGGGAAGAGGGAGCTGAGCCAGAAAGCCAGGCTCTCGATTTACCGGTCGATCTATGTCCCAATCCTCACCTATGGTCATGAGCTTTGGGTAATGACCGAAAGAACGAGATTGCGGATACAAGCGGCCGAAATGAGTTTCCTCCGTAGGGTGGCCGGGCTCAGCCTTAGAGATAGGGTGAGGAGCTCGGACATTCGGGAGGGACTCGGAGTAGAACCGCTGCTCCTCCGGATCGAAAGGAGCCAGTTGAGGTGGTTTGGGCATCTGGTCAGGATGCCTCCTGGATGCCTCCCAGGGGGGGTGTTTCGGGCATGTCCTGCCAGCAGAAGGCCCCCGGGTCGACCCAGGACACGTTGGAGAGGTTACATCTCCAATCTGGTCCGGGAACGCCTTGGGGTCCGGCCGGAGGAGCTGGTGGACAAGGCCGGGGAGAGGACGGCCTGGAGCTCCCTAATTGGGATGCTGCCCCCGCGACCCGGACCCGGATAAGCGGAGGAAGACGAAGACGAAGGCTTTCTGCCTTTTATTTATCCCTGATGCAGCGGAGTGAGTAGAGCACATCACCCATGCTCTGGTGATTTCACCTCACTGGCGCGGCTGCTCAGTGCGCACTTCACTATTTATGCAGTCTGTATCTTTTTAAACATGCCTTAAAAAATATAGGGTGAAAATGCAGGAAGCCTTTTCTGTAGGATGGAGAAGAGATGACACAGATAAGCATGTAATATTTGATACAATTCAGATCACCTTCAAAACTGCACTACGGGCATTTTGGGGGCAAAGGCAAGATACCCCCCCCCACCCCCCCCACCCCACCCCTCCACCCCCCGGTCTCATTGGCTCCTCCGAAAGCTTCTGTGTAAGTCATACCCTGTCTAACTCTCTGGACAATGCTATATTAGAAACCATGTTTCCATCTACAGGAGCCTGTGAGGACAAAACCCATTTACTGATTTGTAACAGGCAGCAAAAAAACTTTCACCATTTAAAAATGTTGTTGTTTTACACATTTACCTCTTCGCTTGTTGCCAGAGATGAAAGGGAGTCTGATGTTCTTGTCATTTTGCTGGAGGTTGTGCTCCCAGGGATTTTTGACCCTAATGGCCATCCATTGGTAAGCTCTTACTCAAACACATAAATACCGCTTGCCTGCAATTATTTAGGTACGTACTGCCCCCTATCGCCAGGGAAAATACACACTGTCGCTTTAAAAATAAGCTTACTTTGTTAGAAAAAGTCATATATTTCATTAGTTTTAGGCCAAACAGTCACAAGTTTAGATCATACATAATCACTGATGTTACACAGTTATGATAATGTTCAAATCAAAGTTACTGAACTGTTTAAAAATACTTCCAGTTTTTATATACAGAGTAAAATCTTACTAAAATGTTGCTAATACACATCACCACGTGGCTTACTACAGGTTTGTTACATTATTTATATACATCATACCTTAATTTTTTTTTTTTTTTCGTTTTAATTAAGAAAATCTGCCAAAACGGACTCAGGAATCCTGGCGCTGAGCTGGCCGTCGTCCGTCCGTCCGTCTGTAAGGTGTGTTCCTCAGATCTGAGGGGGAAAACGACCACAAATTCCAACTCGAACAACTGAATTTTACCCTCCTTCAGAAAATTCTAGAACATCACATCACATTACTGTACCTGTGATGATGTCCTCCAAAGCCCCGTCTTTCCCTTCGCGAACCGGAGGTTTCACCTGCCTCTTCTTTAGCTCCGCTATCAAATCCATCTTAGGCATCATGGGGCCCTTAAAATATAATTTATCAAATGCTTACCCAACTAAAAAACACATTTTGTCAAGCTTGTTCAGAAAATCAGACATGTGGTACAGCATGATAGTCAAAATAAAAACAGAGTTAAACAAAATAAATTAAAATATAAAATCCCCTCAGGCAGGTAGAAAAAACAAAAGTAATCCCACTTGATCTGTTTTCAACAGTATGCCCGTTGTTGCAACCGTAGGCTGTACAAAAACAGGTATAGGTGCCCCCTCTTTGCATTGAGTTTGGAGAGTGAGGACACCCATCCAATATGGTGGCAATGCTGTTACACTCTAGAGCGCCCAGCGGGGCGTCTACATATTCATGTCTATGGCTAAAACAACAGCAGCCTTCCTCGTCACGAGCCCAGATGGATGAGTCCATGACTGTAAATTTTACAGCGTGACGTGCAGTTTACTGGCTTTTCTTACCTGAGCATTTCCCCGCCTATTTTCTGAAGCTAATGCAGGAAATAGGAGTAGAAGACTATTTTCATGTTCAGCCAGCATGTTAAACTCAGTCATCGATCATATATCAAATGGTTTCTCTGGCATTTAAAGGTAAATTTATACTTTATTTCTTCTGTGAGATGTTTTGTACTACTACAAACGTACCTTTTGTGCTCCAGCTTTGTTTGGAGATGGTGTTTCCTTCACCTCACAACTCTGAATTTCCTCCATTTTCTTTTTCTGTTCAATCTCTTGCAGTGCCATCTGCAGACAGTAGCGGTGCGTCAGTGCCTATAATGCATCGTCTTAAAAATGAAAAACACTCTTACCTTGTATGCCTTCACAAAGCGCCCAAACATAGGGAAGAACATAGAGGGCTGAGTGGTTTTTGGGTTCTCCCCAAAATACTCCACAACAGAGACGTAAGCTTCCTAGAGGGAGAACAGGAATGTGTAAGCGTCCGATCGAGATATTTTAGAGTTTTGCGAGTGTTTTGAAAAGAATGGGAAAACCAGCCTGTGCTGTCTTGCTGTCTTTGATCAGTGAGTCCAGCTGCTCGCTGTTGGTTTTGATGAATTCCTTTAACACAGGACTGTCGTCCTGTACCAGGAACTCCTTCTTGGTCATCTCCATTCCGCGCTCTAATGAGCGGATATCTTGCAGAATGCCATCCAGGGAAACTAGCAAAGAAACAAGAAGGAATTTAAACACATTTTCATCAAGAAGTCATGAGTGGAGAACTGACATGTGCACATGTACCAAGAGCTGCCTTGTCTACAAAGTGAAGGTCTGTGTGGAAGTTGGCCAGCTCAGGGTACTTTTCCAGGATGATGCTGGTCATGAAGTGAAGTAGCGTTTGGGAGCGGTCTGTGGATTTCGTCTCCAGTAGCTAAAATAAAATGCAAAATTAATACAGTCGCAAAACTATTCAGATTTTGTTGCGAGTACATCCATTTTTCTTCCAATTCATGTTTGGGTCATGGAGGTGTCAGGTCCAGGAGAGTGACCCAGACATCCTTTTCCCTGGCAAGACTCTCTTAAAGACCAAGTTCACTTGTTTTTTTCATTACATTTGCTGTCATCTCCAGTATGAATAAATGCCCTACGAATCAATCCCAGTGAGGAAAAAAGCTCTGGCGCTCCCGTTTCAGGAAGTGGAAGTTAGTTGGAGGAGTGGGGACCAAAACAATGTCAAGATTTGGAGTCTTATTATATTTCCTGAAATTTGGATATCTTCCTTCTGATTGGCTAAAAGCAACGTGGCTCTTCCACTAACTCTGTTAGCTTTGTATTGTTGACGTCTTATCTTCACAAATAACACAAGCGTGAAGGAGTTCTGCCATGTTGTAGAGCTGCTAATGCTAACGGTTAGCGAGATGTGCTCGGTTCTCCCCTAGATGCTAATCCAATAACAGCCTTCCCCGGAGCGTGCTGTGATGGGTGAGCCCATCATTGCAAATTTACAGTGTGACAAAGATCTGTCAGACATTTCTGACCTAAGATTTTTGCTGTCTATTTTCTATCGATGACTAATGCAGGAAACAGGAGTAGAAGACTATTCAGCCTGCATGTGAAACTCAGAGTGACTGAATAAATTTTTAAAATACCTACTAAAAACTGTTTCTCAGTGAACCTGCTCTTCAATGTCCCTAAAGAGATCCAGTGGCCCTGCAAGGTTGTCACGAGGCCAAGTAAAAGCACCTGCTGTCCAACTCGAACGTGTGCCGCCATTTACCCGACTGTGCCGGTCGGGGGGTTTAGACAAGGAAGTGATTATGTGGGAGTGGGATAGCGCCGTCAGGGAATGTGAGACAGCCAACAGTGCTTTTCACCATCTCACTAATGTTACGGTTCTAACTTTGTTCAAAGTTAGTCGGCCCTCCTGGGGCTCTAAATGTTTACCTGCCCTGCCTGTTGGTACACAGCACCTCTGAAAAGATCCCAAGATGTTCCCAGGACATAGGGATGCAACCAGGGATCATCCTCATCAGATACTCAAACCACCTCAACACACTTCTGTTGACACGGAGAAGGGCTCTACTCTTCCTTTGTGAGGCCTAGCCTGGTTACCATGTGGCAGAAGCTTATTTCAGCTGCCTGTATCTGGGATCTCAGTCATGATCAAAGAGTTTTTCTTTGCTGCAACAGACCAGAACAGGTCCCTCATCCAATCCATTGGTGTAACCTTCATGAACAAGACACGAATGACACTTTTCTTGTGTGAAAAACTCATTCCCAGCCTTGTGGGGATATTCCACCCTTTTTGCATTGAGAAAATGTAAGAATCAGTTTACAGACCACGGGTACTTACAAGGTCCAAACTCTGCAGCCTGAAGCCATAAGCTGCTCCTCTCTTACTGCTGTTCATGTAGTTACCAAAGGCAAGAACAATCTGTGGGGAAGCGTGTAAGGTTAGTATGAAAGTGTAAAAGCTACATCAGAGTTTACTAGATCTTTACTCACTTCTAAGATCTTTTTCAGTTTAGTGGAAGACTTGATGGACATGGATGCAGCGATGACGGAGTTCAGTTGCTGAGGATTAAAGTAAAAAGCAATCTCAGCACATTCTGGTTGACATCTACCCCAGACAGACCTACAGAATACCTCACAAACCGACCGGCTGCAGGCGTCTGACGCTTTCGGGGAAGTTGCCCATGAAAGTCAGAGTGTTTATTCGCTGTCTCAGACGAGAAATCTTTCCGAAGCTTAAGATAAATCTGTCTTCGTCCGTCAGCTCCTCCAGTGGACGGCCATCTTTCTCGTAGTTAACCAGAAGCTTCATCTCAAAGTCCGACGGTATGAAATGTTCAAGCAATTCCAGGAAGTCTATGGACAAAGACTTCTGGTCGTACCTGGACAAACAAGAATCAGTGACTTTGTGAGTGTGGAACACAAGATGAGAGGATGATCATCATCAGCAGCACACACTTCTCTATAGCAGTGCAGATGGCAGATGGGCTCATCCCGCCCTTGCGTAGAGTAATAGCTAGATTCTTGGCTTTGTTTGCATCAATCAGAGACGTTTTGGTCGGAGCCTTTTGAGACATCTTCTTCTTGACCTTGCACAGATCGGCTGAGTTTCCCTGGGCTCTGGTCTTGAAGTGTTCCTCAAACATCTCCATGTTCAACTCCTGATGAAAACAGAACAAAAGGCAGAGATAAAGACGAGAGAAGGAAGTATTTTAATTCAAGGGTCACATCAAAAACAAACAGTTCTGGGTGCGCATGGAAACAGGTGTGTGATCTCACCCCTAAGACCTGCTCGTCATCGAGTTCATTGAAGACTGTTCCTGAAACTTGGTTTGGTTTTAAAGCCTGCCAGTTCAGCAAAGGCATCCTGTACTTGGTCTGTATGGGTTTCTTACTCTTAAACCCTGAAGGAGAAAAAATAAACACGTTAAATCGGATCAAACGTCAGATTTTCCGTTTCACTTCTTACTGAACAGGTTTTATCATAACGTCCTCACCAGAGTGAGTGTTTGGTGCTCCAGGGGGCGGTGGAGGTCCACCTCCAGGTGGGGGTGGAGGTCCGACACCAGGAGGTGGAGGGGGAGCTGGTGGTGGAGGTCCAGCACCAGGGGGTGGAGGAGGAGGAGGTGGTGGGCCAGCACCAGGGGGTGGAGGAGGAGGAGGTGGTTGGCCAGCACCAGGGGGTGGAGGAGGTGGAGGTGGTGGACCAGCACCAGGGGGTGGAGGAGGTGGAGGAGGAGGGGGAGCAATAGTGCCTTCTCCTAATGGAGGAGGAGGTGGAGGAGGACCACCAGGAGCAGAGGCAGGAGGAGGTGACGAGTGGAGGGTGGATGATGGGGTGTCCGTGTCTGATTGGGTAGTTGGAGTTGGACTTTGGATGTACTCTATGACCTTTACAGGCACAACCTGGATATCCAGAGCTCCGGAGGCGTTACATCCCACTCGGATCAGACCCTTGTCCTGCAGCTCCTGGATCTTCTGATCCAGCTCGGAGGGGGACTGGCTGATGGAGGTGCGCCGAAACTCCCTGTCCTTCTCTCGCTCCCGATCCAGCTCCCGCTCTCGTTCTCTCTGCTGCAAAACGCTCACCTGGGCGCATGACTCACGCAGGCTCTCCTGCAAGATGGACACAAATGTGCTAGCATCACTTCTCTGCTCTGTGACATTTGTTTATTTGTTTTCAGCACACACAAAAGTTAACAACCGACAGATTTTTAAAATCATCAAACTGAAGATGGCCCTAAAATGTCTTCAGGTGTAATTCTGGTCATCTGGCCCACCTCACACATCAGTCAGCCAACAGATAACACTAACCTGCCTCCACCACACTATGGGATGGGAATTACATTACTGACACAATTCCAGTTTACATGTTTTTCCACGAAAGAGGAAGGTCATGTGTGCGAACATTCAGCAATGGCAGGAACGCACCTCTGGGTGGCCCTGGACAACAAACAACTTATTAGTTTAGTCATGCAGCTGATGAAGCGTGAAGCTAACCGGAGCAGAGCCATGGTGTTTAAGCCAACCTCAGGATGCGCTTCGCTGCTTTTCACTGACCTCTGGGGCTGGCTCAAGCTGCCATGTCTGCTCACTGTGGTTCTGTTATGTCAACATCTGAATCATCAAGCTGTTCGTGCCTTTTTAGTTTCTCATTTCATTCATTCATCAAAGCGCATGCCAATAAGCTGCATCATGAAATGAGTCAGAACCTCTCGGGAATTTAGATGGTTCTGTGCAGAACTGACCACGTGTTAAATGAGAGGCAAGTATCAGCATGAATAAAAGCTTTTGATCTTTTTAAGGCTGTAATCGTGAGTAAATCTAAAATCGTTTCAGTTTTGTTAGTCTACACTTAGGGGCTATCCACTCATGAATATTTACATGTAAATCAGGACCATTTGAACTGTTTAGCATGGGACTTTGTTGATTAGCTTACTAGGCTACGTGTGGCTAATGGTGATAGGAAATAATTGACTGAAAATCTGATCAGAGATCAGAAAACCAACCTTTGAGGTGGTGTCATATGAAAAGGTAAAGAAGGACAAGTTCTGATTTATCCTCATTTGGGCACGAGTCAAATTTCATTACAAACCTCCGACTTTGTTGATTTTCTTCATAAGATATGTTTTTGTTCTTCCCTTTGAAGGTTGCACACATGAGGAAACATCTCCTACCTTGAGCAGTTCAGTCTCCTTGGTGGCCTGCATGAGCTGAGTTTCAAGTTCAGCGGTCCTCTCTGCGGTGTGCTGCTCGATCTCCTGAAGCTGGGCACTCAGCTGCAGCACAACGCATGACCAACACTTCCTTTAATGCACTTTATGCCCCACAATCCAAGCAAAATCAAAGATATTTATGATTTCGCTTAAGAGTCCTTTAAAATGCCGTGTTTTACCTGCACATTGACATTCTGCAGTTCTTCCACATGCTCCAGCACCCCTCCCCTGTTCTCAGCGTCCTCCAGCAGAGCTCCAACATCCAACACGTTGTCCAGGTAGGCCTGGATCTGCACCTGCAGCTTCTCACTCTCTGTTTGTTTCACACTCTGATGCACAAAAACACACAACAACCTGAGATATTGTAAAAAATAGATGGTAAATGTCTCATATTAGCAGTGATAACAGATCGTTCATGTGGAAGTTTTTACTTTCAGATCGTAGTTTTCAAATAAATCAGAAACTTGAAAATGTATTCTGTGACTTGTTGTCCTTTGAGATAAATGGGAATCAACCAATGGTGTATCAACCACTGTAGGTGGGAGCCATCCATCAGCTCCCTGATCAAAACGGCCCAGCAGAGGATGTACTTCCTGCGGCAGTTGAAAAAGGCCAAGCTGCCTGCCCAGATGATGGTGCAGTTCTACACGGCCATCATCGAGTCCATCCTCACCACCTCCATCGCTGTGTGGTACGCTGGAGCCACGGTGAGGGACAAACATAGACTGCAGCGCATTGTGCGCTCTGCTGAGAAGGTGATTGGCTGCAGCCTTCCATCTCTCCATGACTTGTACGTCTCCAGAACTCGGGGGCGTGCAGGTCGGATAGCAGCTGACCCTTCGCTCAGACTTTTTGAGCCGCTTCCCTCAGGCAGGAGGTTACGGTCCATCCGGACCAGAACCTCCCGCCATAAGAACAGCTTCTTTCCATCTGCCGTTAGACTTGTGAATAGATTATAAACACACAACCATGCTCGTCTTCTGTACTCGACACAACGTCACGTTATCGGCCATGTTACCATTACCTGCCATTTTTTATAGCTGAAAGTTTTATTCTAGTTTATTTATTCTATTTTATTCTATTTTATTCTATTTTTAATCGTATTATTCATGTTATATGTAGCACATTAGTACCGAAGCAAGTTCCTAGTTTGTGAATTGTTTGTTCACTGACGATGGCAATAAACCTATTCTGATTCTGATTCTGATTCTGATCAGCTAGTCAGAGCTGTCGGCCCACCAAACCAAATTCAGTGCATTTCTAATGAAACATTGCATCAGAAGGATGGACGTCTAAACAAAATGTTAGTATGAAGCTCCATTGAAACTAGAGAAGCTGCTAAATAATCTGATAAGTCTGCAGAGGCTCGTCAGCTAGCTGCATCCTGGTGGACAGCTTCAGTTTTCTGCTCTTAGAAGAATGAATACGCACATCTACGGTGCTGTGTTTAACACACTCACCTCCAGATACTTGTCTAATCCCAGATGAGTGAATTCGTACTGTAGGTGGACACGGAAGTTCATGTTCTCCACTGAATGGACCACAATATTTATGAACTGCATGCAGGCCACCTGGAGGCAAACGGCTGAGTCTTTATCAGGTCTTCTTCTACTGTACAATAAAAGTAGAACTGATCTGGACCTACCATGAAGTCGATGTTGTTGTCGTCATTGATGAAGTACTCCATCAGCTTCTCAAAACGGTTCCTTTCTTTGCTCATCTGAAGAAAAAACTGATTTTGTAATAAACATGTTGACCCGATTTGGTGTTTCTGCCAAGCGTGTGTATTGGTCACTACAGTCAGTTATTGACACGCTGATGAGCTACAGCGCAGCAACAGCTGCCCTGGGACACACGCTGGCGGTGCCGGTCCCAAGGACATAACACCTGACATGAACAAAGCTGGGGCTTGAACCGGCAACCCACCAGTTACAGTGTGGACTCCTAACATCTGAGCCACCGCTGCCCCTCAATGTGGCCTCAGTGCATGATTGTTGCACGGGTTAAAATTGTGACCACAGAGAATGTGAAAGGCTGTGTCCCTCACAGGATGAGTAATGAAAGAGGGGAAGTCTGGTTTAGAAAATTGCAACAAAAAAGTACATGTGATTGTTGCAACATGGCAAAATGACCATAAAATACCAGAATTTCACCTCCTTAAAATTGTCAAAAGCAGAAAGAATGATGTCGTGCCCTCCTCTGACAAGACACACGGCAGCCAGCAGCTCCAGCACCAGAGCTTTGGTCCTGTCGGGGTGGAGGAGGAGGAGGAGGAGGAGTGAGATGTGGATACAGACAGACAGGTAACACATGGTCTGCCTCAGACGCACACACACACACACACTCACCTGGGATTCCTGCTGTTCAGGCTGAGGGTGATTTCATTCACACAGCGAGGGTGGTTCATCACCAGGTTGAAACCAGACTGGAAAAGAGGCAGACATCAGCTCATGCTCTAAATGTAACAAAATCCGAAGGAAGTGGGGTCGCTTTCTAATAGGAAGATGAAGCAACTGATGGATAACTCTGCACCTGGTAGTTCATGATCGCTCTCAGGCACATGATGCACACATGGATATCATCTCTCTGGTAGGATAAATGGGACTTCCTATGCATCCTGTGTGCAAGCGTGGCTCCGATTCTGTGAAAGGAAATAAAAAGGATGTTGGCCACATGTGACTCTGAAGGACTTCCAACAGCTGGAATCACCAGAGCCGTGTTTTTGTAAAGTCCCAGGCCTAACCCAGCCAAGTGAAGCTGATATTTTCACATTTATTTTGGAGAATTAATAAAAATGGACACAGCTTTTTTAAGAAAAAGGTTCTAAACGTTTCAGTGATGGAAGGTGTCAAATGACTTCTGCTTTTGCACAACTTTGTATCTAATGATCTGTTCCAGCGTGTTCTGCAAGTTCCTTTTTACTGTGAGCGTGTGTTTGGGTGCTCGACATAAGCAGCCAGGTCCAGTTTCGGACTGGTGCCTCCTACCGAACGGTCAGGGCTCGAGCTGCTCTGGTCATGCCGTGGGTGTGACCACTGCTGGGGCTCTTAGTCAAGTCCTCCATCGACCTCTCTGCTGGTTTCTGTCTGTCTGACAGGGTGCCGCCATTTTCCAAGCTTTCAACATCAAATCTGTGGAGATTCACACTCCGTGAGACTCACGCTTCCCTGTCGGCTGATCCCTGATTCCCTTTAATACTCACGAGGTGTCACTTTGAGCATGCGACAAGTATTCCACCAGAACATCCAGACCTTTATTCTGCTCATCTAGGAATTCCTGCGCCCACCTGGAGTCGTAGCAGAGGATAAACTCAGATCAGACTTTAAAAGATCAGCAAACCAAACATGTTTCTGCTCCTGCAGAGAAAACCTGAGCGTCAAAGTCAAACCTGATGCTTCACCTCAGCACACTCATATGGTTTCTGCTACATCCTTTTTTGGAGGTCAACACTTCCAGTGTGTAGGTGGTTAAATATAAGTATTGGAAGCGCCTACAGATATTTTAGTTATGGGCATTCAAACCTTTTTTAACAAATATCACCAAAAAAAATGCATTGAAATAATCCGTAAATGCATCCTAAACCATGAATGACAATCTTCGTCTGCTTTGTGCATCTTTGCATTTCGTCCTATAAGCTTTTGGACCAACAATGATGCTACTTGAAGAAGATTATGGCATCGAATGTCGTAGAAGTGATAAAAGAAGTTTTGTTTGTCACTGAGGCTCATCAGAAATGCTTTTGTCCCACATTCTGGTCCGGCAGGTGAAGTTGGTATTAGGATCACAAACCCAGCAGGAGGCTTGTGTTGGTAGTTTAGCAGCACTGAAAGGTTCTCTTAGCCTAGTGAACTAGACCAAATTCTTGCTTTGCAAAGAATGCATTTATTTAGTCTGGCTTGCCAGGCTAAGGTTCTCTCAAACTTGAATAACTTGTATTACTAGTGGTACTTTTGGGTTGCCATACAGATAAATTCCTTCAGTGCTTCTCAATAACTTGGTTGTGGTAAATATAGATATGTTTAACATTGTATTTTGTATTCAAATGAAATGTTTAAATATGCTTCCAGGTTGATTCAAACATAAATTGAGCTATAAGCTAACCTAAGACTGTGAGAAATTAGATGATTAAGCTGCATAAAACCAAATTTCACGTAAAGATCCCGTCTAAATCAGCATACTCACCCGATGTGGTTGGTGCGGAGGGAAATCTCCAAGGCTTTAAGGACCTGGGTGGCATCTTGGATTCTTTTCTTTAACTAAACAATCAGAAGAGTTTGTTTGTTGTACGATCTGAAAGCTAAAGTGTTAACGACAAAGCTAGCCTTCCACTGACCCGTCGAGACACCCCGCCTTGATCTTGATAGAAACTCTTAATCTTGGCCAGGTAAGTGGATGGAGGGCTCTTCACCTGGAAACGCTCCTGACGAACAGCATTTTTGTTATTAACAGGATTATTTTTACTAGACACAAAAAAAGATGACTTCACTATACGTGTACACTCCTTTTGAAACTGTTCCTGCACGCACGCACAAACCACTCTGTTTCCATGCCAGCGCATCTGTTCGTTGCCACCACAGAAGAAAGAAGTGCTGCAAGGTTTGTGCGCTGTGTGCATCACTCAGTTGCTCTCTGCTGTTTTTTTTATGCACTTGACATCAACTCCGTCCCAGCGTAGGAGGCGGAGCAAGAGCCCCATGCATGACGTAAGTTTGTAATTATAAGGCCTCTCACCTGGTCACAGACTAATTCCCATTTCTTGTCATTGTCATATTGATCCAACAGCGTTAGTTTATCTGGAGGCAAGTTCATGGTGTTCTGGAAGAGACAGACAAGAGAAATGTTTTAAAATAAAAAGAAAATCGTGATTTCAACCTCAATATGATTTTCTGAGAACATTTTTGACAAATGTTCCATTTTATTCTGTAGTAAGCAAGGTAGCTCCATTTATGCAGCACATTAGAGGCAGTTCTAGCTTTTCACGTGAAAGAAAATGCAGAAAACAGTAGATTTTGTAATAAAAGTGTAAAATACGCAAACACATTTATTAAAGAGTTACGTCTGCTAGTGCAGAAGGTGCTACATAAGAAGCAGTGACTCAAAGGCAGATGGAAACATCCAAGTTTGTTAGTAGTTATTTATTCTTTCTGCTGATGCAGCAATGTTTACAGTGACGAAGCAGCAAATGTCTTTCCAGTGAAAACAGAAGGACTGTTTTGTTGTTTACGTGCGCTTTTCACTTTTGTGTTTGTGTAATGATTTAGTACAGTGTGGATCCTAATGCACGATTTTCCATTTTTCCACTGGGATGAAATCTGCAAGGACTGCATTTTTGTCCCTCATAACCTTTCCTTAAATGTGCCAGATTTGGTTTTATAATTGAAAGTGGAAGGATGAAAAGATGTTGTTTTTAAAGCTAGTTATTTTCTAACAGGGTGGTTTGATGTGCTCTCAAACAACTCTAGTGTCAAACATATAACAGAGTTTCATTTGGAGGCATTTTAAACCTTGTTACTTCCATCAGTTTCAAATGACACAATAATTCTCTCACAAATATGAATTTCTAACTAAGTTTCTTCTTATTTCTGCCATGAATGATTTTAAAACTCTATTTTACTAGAAGTGTTCTTAGCACATGGTACCTCTCAATGACTTTTTGAGATTAGAGGTTTTTTATGGCAGTAATCCAATTTGGAGATGGCTCCACTGAGACTAGCAGTTAGCTCATCGGTCTGGTCCGATCTAATCCCTGAATTTGAAAACTGAAGATGTTTTAAGAGGAAATTTATACATTTTTCACATAGTCAATCCACAGAAAGTCACCCTGAAATGTGTGAACTAGTGTGTTTTAATCGTAATAAACAGGTGTTTAAACTCTGATAGACATAAAACTAAATATATGAATGCATTTCCAGATAATTTAATCTTCCATCCTGCTTAAAATTGTGATAAATTAGTAATAAATGAGGTGAATGTTACACCGATCCATTGAAAGTCCCCCACCTTCATGGTTTCTCAGTGTGGGATGATGCAATCATATGAAAAGTTGACATTTAGTGTGCAGAAAAGGTCAGTTTCTGTCTGAATTACAGAAAAACGTCCAGTTAGTCAAAGTAACACTGTTCCTCCTCTGTACAGGGTTAGGGGTACGAAGAAAAATGAACCTAAATAAGTTTAAACAGTCACTCAGGATCAATGCTGAAAAATAATTTAGATTTGTTTCCGTTATTTCTAATCATTCAGCCCATGGCTGCTGTAAATGTGTGCTGTTTGCTTACCCAACCAGATAAGTCAGAACAAACTTTTACTCACAAAACAAATTATTCTAGTCGACACTGGGTGTGGTTGTGAACTTGGAAAAAAAAAACAGAATCAGAACGGAAATGGCCCGTTGCTTCGAGTCTGAGGTGTTGAGCTTCATCCTGGTGGGGTTAAGGGAGGAGTCCTTCTGCGGGTTCTGTGGTGCCGGACGTACAATTTAAATACACCAAACTTTTAGTTTAGATGAAATAGTGGAAAATAGAAAGAGAAGATCTACTTTCCCTTTTCTTTTTTGAATTTGTTCAGAAAGGTTTTAACACAGACTCTTTAAAGCTGCCTTAAGATGAGAAAGGAGACATTTTGATGAAAGAGGAAGTGAGGTCATAGGTTCATATGATGCCTAGCAGGGTGTAGCAAACACAAAGCCGTTAACAGGCTGTTGCTCAGATGTTGTTACATGAATAATAACTGTGTGTCAGTTTCACCATGGTGGACGCTGCAACATGCAAAAACATTACAAACATCTTTTTAGAGGATCTTTCATTTGAAAAGAGACCAAATAATACAGAAACAGTTTACTTAAATCTAAAGTTATCAGCACATATCAGATAACCTTGATGCATTAAGTATACCTAATGTGTTTAATATACCTAATGTATTAAATAAACCTAATGTGCCTTAAATATAGTTAATGCATTAAACATACCTAATACGTTAAGTATACCTAATGCGTTAAATATTCCTAATGTATTTAATATACCTAATGTATTAAATAAACCTAATGTGCCTTAAATATAGTTCATGCATTAAATATACCTAATACATTAAGTATACCTAATGCGTTAAGTATACCTAATGCATTACATATCCTAATGTATTTAATATACCTAATGTATTAAATAAACCTAATGTGCCTTAAATATAGTTCATGCATTAAATATACCTAATACATTAAGTATACCTAATGCGTTACATATCCTAATGTATTTAATATACCTAATGTATTAAATAAACCTAATGTGCCTTAAATATAGTTAATGCATTAAATATACCTAATATGTTAAGTATACCTAATGTGTTAAGTATACCTAATGCGTTCAGTATACCTAATGCATTAAATATACCTAATGTGTTAATTATACCTAATGCAGGGTTTATCCCAGCGCTTTATAAGCCCAGACCAAGCTCCCCCCCCCCCCCCCCCCCCCACCACCACCACCACCACCACCACCACCACAGTCACAGACGAGGCACGGTAGGAAAACAACCCGCTGTCACAGAGTAGTGGAACTATCATTGCGCAGCCCAGAAAACTTCACCAAGGGAGGTATCTTGACCAGATGCCCGAGCCACCTCAATTGGCTCCTCTTGATGTGGAGGAGCAGCGGATCTACTCTGATCCCCTCCCAGATGACCAAGCTTCTCCCTCTATCTTTAAGGGAGAGCTCAGACACCCAGCAGAGAAAACTCTCAAATTTCAGCCGCTTGTATCCGCGATCTTGTTCTCTCGGTCACTACCCAAAGCTTGTGACCATAGGTGAGGGTAGGAACGTAGATTGATCGGTAAATCGAGAGCTTTTCCTTCTGGCTCAGCTCTCTCTTCACCACGACAGATCTGTACAACGCTTGCATCACTGCAGACGCAGCACCAATCCACCTATTGATCTCGTGCTCCCTCTTTCCTTCTCTCGTGAACAAGAGCCTAAAATACTTAAACTCCTCCACTTGGGGCAGGACCACATCCCTGACCCAGAAAAGGCATTCTACCCTTTTCTGAATCAAGACCATGGTCTCAGATTTAGAGGATCTGATTCTCATCCCAGCTGCTTCACATTTGGCTGTGAACCGCTCCAGTGAAAGCCGGAAATCACGTTATGAAGCCAACAAGACCACATCATCTGCAAATCCACCAATCTGCTCCTCTACCTCTATATGGGCGTTCCTCAAGGGTCGATACTGGGCCAAAACTTATTCAAAATCTATATTAATAACATTGTTCATGCTGTTGACAGTGCTCATATACATTTAGATGCAGATGACACAATTTTATATGCATGCAGTTCTACCTTGAATGCAGCTCTGTCCTCCTTGCAACACAACTTTAATTGTCTTCAACATGCCTTCTCCAACCTTCATCTCCATTTAAACACAAGTAAAACAAAGTCCAGGATCTTCAACTGTAACTTACTGCAATCAACTTGCCACCCTATTGTTTCCCTGGATGGTACAACAGAACTACAGCTTGTCAGTTCTTATAAGTATCTGGGTACCTGGCTTGACAGACACTTTCATTTGACATTTATATGAATTCATTACTTTCTGAAGTCAAGTCAAGAATTAGGTTTCTATACCACAACATCCTTCACTCCCTCTGCAGAGCAATCCTTGGTCTGAATGACAATCCTTTCCATCTTAGATTACGGTGACATCATTTATAGGACTGCTTCCAAAAAACGTCTTCATAAACTCGATGTCATTTATCACTTAGTAGTCCGTCTCGTCACTGGTGACTCTTTTACTACTCATCATTGTTATCTGTACTCTCTCGTTAACTAGACATCACTCCATTCCTGCAGGTTGTTACATTGGTATCAGTTTATATACAAAACAATCATCGGTAGAACCGCATCATATCATCAGTCGTTACTCATCACATCCAACAACCAGTGTAATTTACGTTCCAGTAGCTTAATCTCCATGGTTATTCCCAAAGCTTGCACCTCCTTTAGCCTCTCCTCATTCCAGTTTTCTGCTCCCAACGACTGGAATGAGCTGCAAACATCATTGAAGCTCACTGCCTACATTTCATTATCTACCTTCAACAAGTCATTGCAATCAAAGTTTCTGATGAATGTTCCTGCTTCTGAGTTCTTAAAGACTGTTATAAAGCGACAGTGTGTATTTTTCCTGGCGATAGCGGGCAGTACATACCTAAATGAATGTAAGCAGACATTACTTTTGTGTTCAAGTAAGACCTTACCAACGGATGGCCATTTGGATCAAAAATCCCTGAGAGCACATCCTCCAGCAAAACAAGAACATCAAATTGTCTTTCATCACTGGCAATGGGTGAAGAGGTAAATGTGTAAAACAATGTTTGTGTATGGTGAAAGTTTTCTTACCATTTGTTACAAATCAGTAAATGTGTTTTGTCCTCGCGGGCTTCTGTAGAAGGAAACATGGCATCCAATATGGCATCGCCCAGAGACTTAGACCCACTCCCATGTATTTTAGAATGAATTCTATGGTTATATGTTATGAAACACCAATATTTTTGAACAACTGGGCATCTTTTAAATCATTTACAACAACATTTCGATTGATTTTTCCAGAGATTAATGGTAAAAACTACACATTGTCACTTTAAGTCTGTTTTTATTGCTTGTGTATTATATATGAGAACAGTCCTTTGTCTTTATGTCTAAGTGTTTTATTTTATTTTTATCTTGTATGTTTTTATCTTATCCTTTTTTTTCTTTGACGTAAAGCTAACTATTTGTCTATTGCTGTTGCCTCTTGGCCCGATAGTCATTGTATGACAATGAGTTCTCCATCGACTCATCTGGTTAAATAAAGGTTAAATAAATAAAATATACCTAATGTGTTAAATGTACCTAATCATTAGGTAAATATTACACATTAGGTCTTAAAGTATTAAATATACTTAAGGCATCACATCGTTTTTCCTCTACAAAGCGTGACAGAACCAGATGTAGGTGTGATCTTGTGGTGCAGACGTCCCTCACTAATGGGAAAAAGGCTGGTTCTGGTTCACGGATCGTTTTGTACCAGGTCACATGGAAGGCGTGTGAAAAATCTTTTAAAAATATACACATGTGAGTTTGATTGGGTTGTTATTATTGATCTGCAGGATGTTTTGTTTAGGTTACAGTGTGATGACCATAGAAGTGAATTGCATAATGATGACATTTGTCTCATATGTTTAGTGATTGACTGTTGTTTTGAGCTCTTTATCATGCTGCTATGATGTCATGTGTGACTACACCCCAACCCCTTCTAACCAGCGGAAATGCTGCGTCATTAAAAACAGATCCAAAATGCAAAAGAAGCTGGAGATCAGTAATGTGATCTTGTGTGATATTTGATTTGGGCAACAGTGTGTGACTGCAGGACAGTCGAGCATCTGATCTTATATCTCAAAAAAAAAATTAAGTCCTAAAAATGAGCAGCTCTGCAAAAAAACAGACATCCTCTTTATGTTTGCATCATCTTGTTGATCTCATGCAAATGAGCCAAATCAGAACTTGGACCTAGACTTTCTCTGCATGACCCTTTAAAGAGAATGATGTTGTTATCTTTATTCATGTTGTTTCCCACATCTAGCCCTTCTGGGGCGTTTCAGGACAAACTGTGAGTTTGTTTTGGTTTTGATGAAACTGACAAATAAATAAATAATGAAATTAAAGGGTGATCTTTTGTTTCAAACATTCAGCTTTTGTTTGTTACTAGAATAAACAAAGATAAATATTGAAGTAAATCTAAATAAAAGAACATTTTTGTTTCCTGACAAAGAAAAGCTGCAGGAGTTCTGCTTTTGTAGACTGCTGGGAGGATGGTGAAACACTTGCTTTCCGGTCTTTCGCTCTTTCTTATAAATATGTTGCTCAACTTCCCCTTGAGCCCAGCTACACATGCATGCACTAATCTCCCTTCTCCTTACCTTGCCTTTTGAAATATTAGTTTAAAAAAAAAACACAATTGCTACCAAATAAAACTTTTAAACACCTGTTAAAAAACAGCCACATCATGTCTGGGATTTACTTGGTTAAAGCTGATTTTGGCAGCTGAATAGTAAAAATGGAGATTAGGCAGTCGCAACAATTGTTGCTTTTTCTTTTATTTATTTACATTTTTTTCTTTGCCTCTACGTCATCATTACCTGTGTGATTCCTGGAGTTCCTACTATAACATCTAATGGATTTCATGTGCAGCAAAAGAGTGAAACTCACCAGCACTGCCTTGAAGCGCTCCTCCAGCTCCTCCTCTGGGGGCATGGGAAGTTTTGGGGGAGCCGGCTGCTTCTTCTGCGGAGTTAGCGTGGGGTCACTCATTGTTGAAGCTGCCCCGACGGAGTTCCTGGCCTCTCTGCCCTCAGTCGGCTCATGCTCCGAGCCCCCTACAGCCACATTCCCCATCACTAATCTCCAAATGTAATCCAGGAGGAAAGCTGTACACAAACCCCTTCACCTAAAACAGAACCAATGTACTCCAAAGCAGAGTGACCAAAGCTGACCACTCCAAATGACAAGAAGCAAGTCTGAAACCGTCAAGGTGAGGAACTCCAAACTCTAATTCAAGGAATCCTCCTTTGTCCTGAGGAAAGGGTGGATGGTGAAAAAACAAGGTATGCATTCATGTTTGTCTCCTCATTAACATCTCTTGTCTACAGGTTTCTGTCAAAGTCAAACTCTTTGTTAGGGTCTGCTACGAGAAATACTCAATGCACCTACGTCGCACCACACTGGCTGACTGAGAACTCCTCTGCTTGCTGAAGAGGCCAGTATGTGAGAGGAAGGAGAATGTGACACACTCTGTCACACAGACAGAAACCACAGAAGCACAAAAGCAGAAGAGTAACTTCCTGTGTGTGACTGCAACAAAAACCTGGTGTTCAAGACAAGGTGAAAGATAACTGTCAGCACTTGATACAGAGCCCAACATGAAAAAAAAACTAACACAAGACTAAAAAAGCTGGGTGGTTTATGTTTAACAAATATTAATTAAAAATACCTTTGCCCTGAACCCAGAGTTTCTTGAGAGTAGCCGCTGCCAGATGTATGTTAGTCACATCTGTTTGGGTGTCTGATGATCTCAGGTCATGTCAATAAGGTAAAGACAGGTTTATACCATCAAACCAGGTAAAACAGCGTCCTCGTGCGTTCGAGGCTAGTTACTGCGTGTAGTTATGCTGCGTTTGAGGTCTCATGGCTGTTATCAGAAACTTATGTATCTAAATTTTGTAATTCAACAATATCAAATACTTTTTCGAGACAATATATGATAACATTTATTTATTTATTTATTTATTGTTACAGTTATTTTCAAGCACTCTCAATAACGTAGGAGTTTCATTTGTGTACTTTCTAAACCAGTTTGTTGCTAATATTAATAAACAGTTGATGGCTTGTGTCTGTGTTGCAACAACAGAAGTAAACGTGTTCAGCTTTTGAAACAATATTTTTGTCTCTGTGCTTTTAGTCCTCTAAGACTAGAAGAGAAAATAGGAATTCCCGGGTCACGTGAAGGCAGCAGCACTATTAGTTTTTTAGCGTTTCAAAATGACGGACCCAGAGGAACACTGGAAAGTAAGTCACAAAACCCAACTTTTTCAGCCCTTGGTTCGTATCTTTGCGTTTGTGAGTGTGGAGTAGAATGTGATCAACTGTTTTCTCAACGCTAAAGTTGGAACATGGCTTCAAAAGCTAGCTAACATTAGCTTGGTGACGTATTGTAGCAGTTAGCCAGCATGCTAGTTAAGTAAACAAAGCCTTGAAAACGGAATTGTTTTTCCATATCAAATGAAGTCGTTTAAAACATATATTTACATGCACAAACAGCCAAGGAAATATGGTTATTTAGAACTTTTTGGCGTATTCTTAAAATTAGTCTGAAAATACTTTTTGGGTGACAACAGCAGCTGTATACAAACTAATATGTTAATAATAAAATATAAAAAAAGGCACTGTGTATTTTTTCTTGTAAGTTGTTTAATAGTCGATTAACAGTATTTTAAATCATTTTTATCTTCAACCTTCAGAGCAATGTTTATACAGGACTAATCCTCACATGTCTGATTCTTTATTTGCTGAAGACTGACGAGGCCTTTGAGGAGTTTCTCCCCCAGAATCAGGAGGAAATCTAGGCTAACATACATAACTACATAAATAAAAACACGGACTGTTGTGTTGTGCTGCACTACATCAAACAGCAGATCTGTGATTGAAGCAATTTTATCTTCTGTTCTTGAATTGGACAAATCAGGACAGTGCTCAGTGGGGTTTGGATTGGCTTGCTGTTTGTGTTTTGTCGACATATTTAGGGCAGCACACATTTCCCCTCCTCAACCCAATCTCACAGCTTCTGGTTTCCTTTTTCTTCTTCTTGGTGATGGCTGGACAGACAGACGGGGCTTTCAGTGACAGTGGGTTTGACACAAGTGAGTCATTTTTACTTTTCTAATGAATGCTTTTTCATTTTCACATAGCACATGATTAATTAAATCATTTTTGTTAATGGTGGGTTTATTTTTAACCCTTTTTATAAAATCTGGGTTGTTTTCCAGGTTTCTTTGCTGAAACTGCTAGAAAGGGAAGCATTGTTTCCAGAGCCAACAGTATCGGCTCAACCAGTGCCTCTTCAGTACCAAATACAGGTATCGTGTTTAAAACACAGATGATTTTATCTTGCTGATAGTTTATAAGTGTGAACGTGCCTTTTGACTACTCCTTATCCTTAAAGAAAAGGTTGAAACAACAAATCACAGAGATGGTGCCTTTATTTATTTTGTTTCCTGTCTCACATTCAAACACAAACCTGTCTGGTGAGTCTTGATGGTATTTCGTCTCATGCTTTAAAATCTAGTCTGGGAAGGTGAACTTGCCATATTTAATAAATAAACTCTCTATGTTCTACCTTTTTGCATTTGCTAAAAATCCGTCTATAATTTGACCGGACTGAAGCAAACATATATTTGCTGCTGAAACAGAAACAGCCCTGTGTTATATTGTAGAAGGAGCCAACACAAAAATGATGCAAGTTTTCATTCGATTTTAAGATTTACAAAATTAAAAACATCCGTCCATTTTTTCTCATTTTAAACTTGATTTAAATAATTTCTGTTTTTAAACTGACACCAGATATGTAAGCAAGAAAATAATTGCAAATGAGTTCATTGAGAGTACAGATGTCAGAGGCTTGTTCCCAAACAGATGATGAAGACAGCGATTACAGGCACGAGACGTCATTTAAAGACTCCTTTAAAGATCGCCGGAGACAAGCACACACTCAAGCTGAGCAAAAGCGCAGAGATGCAATCAAGGTAGGACTTCAGGACTCCAACTGACACACTTTATAAGAGTTAGATTTAAAATTCTGGCTGTTTAAGAGTTAATATTGATTTCTATGTGTCATTAGAAAGGCTATGGTGACCTGCAGTCCATCGTTCCTACGTGCCAGCAGCAGTCTGAGTTTGCAGTTGGAGCCCAGAAGATCAGCAAGGCTACTGTTCTGCAGAAAAGTAGGAACCTTTTGCAATTTGAACATTTTTACACTGAACTGTTGGTAGAAAAAAAGAACTCTGTACAAACAATAATAAAACCTTTTAGTTATTTTAAAATGTGCAGGTTATGCGTGAGACATGATGAATAGCCCTCCCTGCTGCTGTTCTTCAACTTTATTAGCCATAAAATAACAAATCAGACACTGTTAATAGGCTGAGCAGTTTGCATATATTTAAAGTAAACCTCCAGCCGCTGCCTGGGGAGGCTCCGACTCGATCTCTTGATCAGGAATCATTCGGAATCAGGTGGGAAAGGACGTGACCTTTTACATTCATCCTTATACAAATTTTTAAACTGAATAACAATGGCTTAGGTTGAATTTGAACAAGTTCTGCTACGTCAATATTCTTTGTTTCATAGAGAGAAACGTCACAAAATTTACAGACGTGGAGTTCAGACACTATAACATGTAGCTGTTAGCTAGCAGGCTAACACAGAGCTAACGTGTCGCCGTCAAGATGGTTGCAAACGTCGGGTCTCCTGGAGCCGCGGTGAGTTTCCTTCTCGTCACACGCAGCTCTGCAGGTGTTGAGCAGAGAAAAGTGAGTCTGCCGACCGTGCACATCATGCCATGCACATCACTCAGCACGGCGACGAGGCACCTTATCTGTTATTAATAATATATTCATATTATTAACATACTTTTAATCAATTCACTTCTTGAACGAGTGATTTATTTGGCAAATAAATTAAGGAAATGACAAAAATACCAGAAGAAATAAAGATGAATAATAAAGAGGAGAACTTGGATGTATTCTTTTTTCTTATTTTAATTGCGTTGCTGAAGTATCGGATCGGGACACGGTATCAGCACATACTCGCAATCACATGACTGGGATCAGGAGAACATAAACGTTCTTGTTTAAACAAATGCTCATTTACAAAATGGAGAAGTTGTAACGACACCCCCACGTTTAAACTTCCGGTGTTGTAAAGAAGTCGCTGGTTGATGCTTTTCTGTATTTTATGGCTTTAGCTATCGACTACATCCATTTTCTTCACAAAGAAAAGAAGAAGCAAGAGGAGGAAGTTTCCATCCTGAGGAAAGAAGTGATGGCGCTTAAGATAATGAAAACGTAAGACGGGTTTTTATTGGACTATCTTTCTACCTGAGACTTGTGTAAACACATCCCAGTCCTGTCTGACCAGTGGTGTGGAGGACACATTAGGACCTCAGAAGTGACGAGCATGGACGGGGGCAAATGAGACTGATCCTCTAGGTCTGATCTGAGGCTTAAAGTGACAGTGTGTATTTTTCCTGGCGATAGGGGGCAGTAGATACCTGAATTGTTGCAATCAAGCTGTATTTTTGTGTTGGGAGTAAGACCTTACCAACAGATGCCCATTAGGGTCAAAAAGCCCTGGGGAGTGCAGACTTCAGCAAAATGACAAGCACATCAGACTCCCTTTCATCAGTGACAATGAGTAAAGAGGTAAACGTGTAAAACAACGTTTATGAACGGTGAAGTTTTAGTAAGCACTTGTTACAAATCAGTAATTGCATTTTGCCCTCAAGGGCTCCTGTAGCAGCCAGGAAACATGGCGTCTAATACGACTTAGACCCGCTCCCATGTAATGTAGACTGGACTTTTATGGTTACATGTTAAGAATCTGCCAATATTTTTCAACAACTGGGCACCATTTAATTTATTTTCAACAACATTTCGATGGATATTTCCAGAGATTAACGATAAAAACGGCACATTGTCCCTTTAAATACCTAGAAGTGTTAAAGGCAGTAAGGAAATTCAGTGGAACCATCTGGGATATTAAGAAAGGCAGGGTTTGTGGTGTTGTTCTGAACCTGCTGTCTTTCCCAACAGGAACTATGAGCACATAGTGAAGGCCCACCAGAACAACCCGCAGCAGGGAGAAGATCAGGTGTCTGACCAGGTCAAATTCAACCTTTTTCAGAACATCATGGACTCCCTGTTTGTGTCCTTCAGCAACTCGGTTTCAGTGAGCAGCTTCCAGGAACTGTCAGCCTGTGTTTTCAGCTGGATCGAGGAGCACTGCAAGCCACAGGTAAGGAACGCCACCGGCGCGTCCTTCTCAGCAAACCAGATCGCTCAGCTGAGATAATTTAGTGCTTTTTCTGCTCTGCCTCAGACGCTGCAGGAGTCTGTTGTCGGCGTGCTCCGGCAGCTCAACGGCCAGCTTTATTGATCGAGGAGAAGCCTCCGGCTAACTTCCAGAAAATGACTTTTGACTTGCTCTTGCCTCTCTGGATGGAGCAAACCCTTCAGGCCGTGCAGTATTCGCACGCGTCAGCCCATCGGTGACTCTGCGCCTGCGTGTTGATTACCTCATCGTGTTTTCTTAGCAGGAATTTAAAAAAAGCTGCCTTCAGCCACTTTCTGACCGTGTTTACATTCCCATAGAGCTGAGTGTAAAACACGAGAAAATTTCAACTTATGCTTTCAAACAGAAAAATGTTAGCACACATTTTAGCCTCATCGCTACAAAAATCTGACTTATTCCATTTATTTATACATGTGGTCCTTTTTTCCGGCGCAGCACGTCTGCCATTCCTGTCAACGGTCACTGCTCCAACGCTGAACGCAGCTTCTGTGGCGCCTCAGAGAAACACACTGGTGGTTTTAAAGTCCTCTGCCTTCAGTGTGGCGGTAAATAAATGGTTAGTTCCAAGAATGAGGCGGATAAATGTTGTAAATATGCCACAGGTCTCCAACAGGCTTTAGTGTTTAGTCACAGTTTAGCTGCAGGTGACCTGTCAAAAAGGTTCATTTAGCAGGTGTTGATTTTAATGAGCCTTCTTTGAATTTCAGCCCGATTTTAAATGCTGTCGTGTTTTCATGATCCGTGACGTCGCTCTGTGCTACAGTGAAAGCAGAAACTCTAAAATGCATCAGTTTGTTTTTTTTATTCCAAACCTCTGACTCTAGATTCTCTAGGATCAGCAGCAGATTTGAACGTTTTGTTCTTGTGGACATGATCTGCTGCGGAAGTCTGGCTCGTTTCATGTTCTAATATTTTTCTGTTTGAAATGTTTAAAAGGTTACGCACAGATAAAAACACACAGCCACTAAAGTCTCTCTAGTTTTTCCCGTAACGTCAAAACTGCACTCTTCCCTCTGCCCTGTTGTGTATATGTTCAGTGGACTGCTGCTGATGCTGTTTTGATGACATCGCATGGTGGCCGGTGGTGAATTAATCACCATCAGGAGAGAAACTTCAATTTATGGACTTAATATTTTATTTGCATACGAGAACATAAAGTGCAAAACCAACAGCAGAAAAGGGCAGGATCGTAGTTTTGTAGTGGTGACCAGCGAATGAGCCCAAAGCAGTTTTGGCAGTATTAACAACTGTGAAAATGTTGATTTAGAAACAGCTGAACAGTTCACTCTATATAATAATGTATGCAGCAAACTATCTGAAGCCTGTTAGAGGTTTGAATCATTTGCTGACTTTCTATGTAAGCTCAGGATAATGAAGATGCTTTAAAGGGGAGAAAACACCACAGTTGCCTTTAGGGTCACAATCAGCCCTCGATGCAGTAGCTACATGTAGTCTAGCCAATAAGAATGCTAACTTTTGTACAAATGTGTTTGATTTTTTTTCCTTTTATTATTTATTCGAAAGAAATGTTAAATAAAGTGGCTCAAAAAGCTCCGATGTGTGGTCCACTTCCTTGTTCAAGAACTTGGAACCACCACCTTACAGTCCTCGTCCGTCTCCACGCCAACCTCTTCCTGTAGAAGAACAAAGCTTGGAGGATTTGTTTTTCCATGTAGGAAATGTGATGTTGCTTCTTCAGCTCACCAGGAACTCCTTTTTGCTCTTTGGATATCCCTCCAGGATGGCGTTCATCATCTCTGAAGCCTGACAGACCCAAATAATTATTAAATGCTCGTTGCTGAAAACGTATCTGGTGTGAAGGCATTTCTAACTCCAAATGAATACATGTACCAATCTCTTCCTCTTTTTCCACTCCTTCACATAAACCTCTTGCTCTTTGTAAACCTGCAAATGAAAACATGAACGTGTGTTTCAGGGGAAAGCAGACCACCTCGCCAGAACGGAGACTTTATAGGTGCACACCTTCTCCTTCTCCTCTGGTGTGACATGGTTCGTAGCTGACTTGATCTTCTCCACGCGTGCTCTGTATCCAGAGCACTCCGCTTTCAGCTCTTTAATCTCTGCCACCATCTCTTCTGTAGTGAGCGAACTGTTCAGGCCCTTCAGCTCTGTCATAAACAAGAGTTAAACTCTGGGTCAAGCTGCAACAAGAGGCACCAGTCAGCAGGGTCCTGTACCTGCGTCTAGCTGTCTGCAGCTCTGTGTGAGGGACTGCAGCTCTGCACCAAGCTCTGAGATCTGACCATCCATCGCTTTCAGGTCATCATCCTTTACATCTTTAAACTGATTCTGTTTGCAGAGATTAACAATAGTAGAGTTAGGCATCCCAAAGCATGCTCCTGCCTACAGCAACACAACAAACCTGATCAGCAAAGTAGATCTTCTGCTTGCCATATATTTTCTCCTTTATTTTGCCCTCCTGAGCAAGCAGCTCCATGGCTTTGACCACCGCCTGTTGGGTGAATATAGTCCAACAATAGAGCAATGGCTACACAACACCAGCCCGAGGAGCGGATCTCACCGTTTTGCCCAATCCATGCTGCTTCTGCAGATTACAGAAGACGTCCTGAGCGCTGTAGGGTCGGTTCTTCTCGTTTAGGTAGGCAAGGATGACTGCCGCCCCTACGACAGCGATACATTATGATTTATAAATGGTTTCTTCCTACACAACAAAAACTCAAATCCGTAGGTGTTTAGCTAACGTTAGCTGGATGCTAACCGAGCTAAGCGGTCATTTTATTCCCGACGAGCTCAAACAATCGTTGCCTGCTCTTGTTGGATGTCTTAAAAGTCAAATACGTCGCTTAAATCTAAGATATTCTATAATAAAGATCACCCTAAACATACCGTTATCTTTTTTACTCATTTCAACCTGTCCGTTCTCACGTTAGCTGCCCTGATGTTGAGTTTCGCGCAATAATTTGCGTCACGCTAAAGATCGTTTATAAATGAGGATATCTCACTCTGACAGGAAAAGTTTCTCGGAAAAACCCAGATTTCATTTGTTGCCTTTATTTTTCAATATAAGCATTTTTATTTATACTTAGCTAATGTTGTACACATTATTTGTATCTTCAGCAGTTCTTTTCCATTATGTTTGCGTGGTTTCCAAAACAAAGTGAGACCCCTGTCATTTTGACTAAATCTTAATTTGTTCTAAGTGATAAATAAGGTTTAAAGAGCAAGTCACCCCCAAATAAACTTTTTTTTTTGCTGATAAACTAAATAAACGAGTGTCTAATCGTGCTGCAGACACGTGTCGTCAATAATTTGGCATTTCAGTGCATCTTAGTTAAAATTTAAATATTCTGCCTAAAACTGGCAGTGTTGTGCCGTTGTCAGGTAAAAACTCTGCACTGTATTTTAATTTAAATCTGCCACCGCTATTGGCTAAGAGGTATGCTATGATGTAAACTGGTATGATGTCACAATGCTGTCGTGAGCCTGTGTGTGTGTATTTGTTAGCAGCTCGGCCTTCTCGGTCTGCCAGGCAACAGCATTTGTTGCATTTTTCAAACATGAAGTGGGAGTAGACTCTGGTAGGGGTTTACTTGCTCTTTAAAGCCATCCTGGTTTAGTTCAATTTTAAATGTCACACGCATTATTATTATTATTATGAGACAAAAATCTTTGCAAACATTTTATTCAATGCAGTTTCAAAACATCTGCAAACCAGACAGAGAAATCAGCACTAAGCACATCACAGGATCACCTCTGCTGAAGATTTGTTAGACTTTTCATGAAGCAGCTTGGAAGATTCAGACTGAATCCTACAAAGGGAACATTTTAGGTGTCAGCAAGATTCCATCAGTGCAGCTTTTTACACCACACAGCTGTATTATGCTGTGGTAAAAATCTTGCAAACTCGTGAAAAACAATAATAAAAATAACTAAAGAAAGATTAATGTGGTTTTCTATTAAAAACAGAATTTTAGACTCGATATTTGGATTTCAATAAAATCTTAACTTAATATTTTTTGGTTTAAAGTGCCATTTCCTCTTTCTTATTTATTGAAGAATCAGGCTGATCAGCTCAAAAGAAAGCATTTATAGATGAACAACTAAAACATTTTTTTAATCCAAATTTGATGTAAACATGGGTCAATTTAACAATACGCTCTAACAGAGAATTTGATGACGATCCCATAAAGTTCAGCCTGGCTGTTGAATCCATCAAAAATGATCCAATTTAAAGTGATTTGATCTGATCTGGGATTTCTTTACAAACGAGAAACACGTCATAGAGACAGCTCGTGCAGGGACAGCCAAACTAAAAATAATCAACACTATTTCCACACATTCATAAATATACTGCACAAATATAACAGTACTCTGCTGGTTCAGGTAAGACTGATGTGGCCGACTAAATAAGCTCCCAAAGACAGATGTTTGCTTCTGTAATCAGAAAAACAAAACAGCGGAGTCATCCTGACAATTCAAATTTTTATGCAGATCAGTGAAATTTTAGAAAACACAACAGCTAACAAGAGTTTAAAAGCTAAAAGCTCTGAAAACATGCAACATAAAATAACCCCCCCTCTCATAAGAGGACAGAAACGTCCCACCACTAAATCCCATCTCAAAGGTTTGATAACTGGTTCATGAAGGATCGACGACTCCAGCAATGACTGAATGCACTTTAACATTAAAAGCTCCTTCATGCTGTCATTACTCATCAAAGACGGCTCAGGTTAAGCAACAGGAATGTCACATTTGGTCCTACAATAAAAAGCCCTGAAGGTCAAGTCCTCTGTGTAAAAAAAGGTTTCACAGGGCGGAGCTGTGTGTTCTGGGTACGAACAATGCCGTGTACCCAAATGTGTGATGTAGTTTACTTTGTTTTTGTGTTTCCTATTGCTCAGCCTACAACCTAAAAACTCCATCATCAAGAATTCAAACGTATAAAACAAGGATTTAAAAAGAGGAGAATGAAATACTTCACAGTGACTTACTGATGCCTACCAGAAGCAGGGCTGCTGGAACCTAAAATCACCTCACACGCACACACACGCGCGTGCGCGCACGCACACACACACACAATCATCATTTTACACTCTACCCACATAACTGCACACCCTCAGCAAAACACACACACACACTTCACTGTGGTTTACCAAGCAGGCTGGAGAAGAAGTTAGACCCCTGGCTGTCACCCCGTCTAGAACCCCCCCCTCCGAAGGGATCCATCTGGTTCAGTTCAGACTGATCCAGCATTTCAAAGTCTTCTGCATCCAAGTCCGTGTCAAACTCAGAGCTGGACTGTTTGCGGTAGCTCCGGTGGCCCCCGACCTGAGGGTGACCTTGCCTGCGTTGAGTGGTGGGAGGCCGAGGTTGCATTGCGCCCGCCAGCGCTGCCTGAATCATGTTGCTGGCAATGACTCCAGCCAAGTCTCCACTGATATCTGAGACAGGTGGAAGACCGCCGAGAGAAAGTTCTGAGTCCAGATCCTCCTGATCCGAGTCCAGATGAGCATCAACATCCAGCACTGAGGCCCGGTGACTAGCAGGTCCAGACAGACCCAGACTGGGCAGTCCGATGCTTGTGTCGTCTTCATCATCCATCAGGGTGGCATCGGGGTTAATGGATGGGAAGTCTGGGAGGTCTTGGGCAAAAGATTCTTCTGCGTCACTGTGTCTGTCGAGATCTGATCAAATGCAGACAGAAAGACGTCAGAGGAGAGATCAAAAAAGAAGATCAAGCAACAAAAAGCAGGAGCCTCACCTTCAGAGCCCTCTGTGAGCGGGGTCTGACCTCGCGACAGGTTGAATGTCCCGTTATCAGTGTAGGACACCTCGGCATCGGAGTGTTCAGAGTCGGTCAAGGCAAGTTCTTTTGCAACAACAGCATCATCAAACTGGAAGACAAAAAAAGAGTAACATATTTTTAATTTCCTGTGTTAGACAAAAGTAAAAAATCTTTACGCTTCTTTTCTATTTCCCTCTACCATAAGAAATGCTTTCGGTTTTATGTCCTCCCTGTTTGCTCTCACAGACTTCAGCATAAACAAAAAAGCAGTGGCAAGCCAACCACAACAGGAAAAGTGCTTGATGTGCTACTGTAACCAGAGGTGTGCTAAAGGACAAACCAAGAGATGTAGAGGAAACGCTTGGTATTAGATCAATGCTGCGCTTTAGGTTGTGCTAAATACTGAATAAACTGAAAGGGTAACAGACGTATTATTGCTGTTTCTATTGTAGTTGAGATGCTTCTGTTCACAAATCAGAAAAACTCAACTTGAATATAAAGGTTTAAGGAACTTACAGTTGGGCAGAAAGCAGCCAACTCCTCCTCACTGTCGCTGGCTTCACCCGAGGCTGCACTGCGGATCGGCATTCGCAGGACTGGAAAGTTTAGATGAAGCAGATAAATAACTCATTATTGCCCTTAGGCCCTTATAACATGTTCCAAAACCAAACTAACAATACACACAAAGCTCTGCGGAGTTGCACTGAATTTATAGAACAACAAACAATAATAAAAAGCAGCTTTTCTCATCACATCCTATCAGATTTTGAATTATGAACAACTAAATCATCCTTTTAAGACTCTGGACTGCTGTTGCATTCAGTTTCTATATGAAATAAACCCAGAAAAAAAACAGAAGTAAAACTAATGTGACTCTAGCAATTAAACAACAAAGTGCCTCAGACAAAATGGCAACAGGAAAGTTCTTCTAGCAAAACAACATATCTGTTTAATAAAACTGAACATCTTTTTACGGCCACCGGAGGGCGCTAAAGAACCAGCCATTACAACAGAACAGCCTGCCAACTATCAGTAAATGAAAAAAAAACTTCTTGCTGAAATGTTAAAAGTGAGAAACGACGAGTTTCTGCTAAAATCTAACGGATCTGATTGGTATTATAAAATGAATAACAGGGCTAAACATGTTTCTGTGACTTACATTGGTTGTCGATGGGCTTTGACATCATGTATCCACGAACGCTGAAGTCCAGCCTCTGCAGGGCTGGCTCCAGCTTCGCACACACACCCTGGAAAACCCTGTGATAGGCACCCAGAGGGGCCAGGAGGGTGGCTAGCACTGGAGTCAAAAGGAAAAGAGCACAAATGATGCAAAAAAAGAGAAAATTATGTTTAGCAAACCAAATATGTGTTTTATACGGTGTATGTGCGTACTTGTTCATATTACACCTGTATATTGTCTATCTAGCCTCACGTTTTCATTCTGCTCTCCTTGAACAAAACCTATATGAACATAACCCCTCCTAAACGCACACTCGACACACCACATTTTCTGGTATTGCACTAGATGCTAGACTGTATTTGTCTCCTTGTTTAAAGCTAAATCTAATCTAATGTAAGCATGGACACAGGACTATTAGGCTTGGATTGGTGCCCCATGCTGAGCTCGGAGGTCTACACTGGCTGAAGGTTAGGAGATTAGTCCACTCTACGCCTGACCTCCTTAGCTTTAAGCCCGACTCCCTGCTCTCCTTCTCTCCCTTCTTGTGTGTCTCATCCCGGCTTTAATCACCACATGGAGCAGAGCCCGGTACCAAGGCCCAGCAGATCTGGTTTCAACACCCATGCATTTTTAAACACACTAGTCGGGCTGAGTTTCCCTGCCAACACAGCCTTCTGTAGTTAGGACCAGCTAAACTGCTGGGACTCACAGGCAGAGTAGGAGAGCACCAATCCAGGGACGTAGTTTCCAATCAGAGCCAAGCAGGAGAACACGCCACAGGTCATGATGCAGAACTGTCACAGAACAAGACACGTGTGGGCAAAGGTCAGAACAAACCAAGAGTGCCAACAGTAGAGTGTTTGTTCAGAGCTTAGGGAATCTTGATGGATTAATAATTTGTAGAGTCATGATGAACGGGTTAATCCAAATAAGGGTGTGAGTAATCTGTAGGTAAAATGGTTTATAGTATGCAGTGCTCACATTGCCAGGGTTTTGACGTTTGTATTCCATCATATCGGATCTGAAAACCGATGCACTGACCCAGGCCTCTGCAAGGTGGTGGCACAGCTCAGGCACGCTGAGGACACCGGGCTGTACCAGACCCCAGCTGCACAAACAGATACGATTCCTTCAGATTGCCTGTTGTGTTATACGGTGATGTCAGAGTAACGGCTGATTTTAGACGACGTTCACTGACCTCTCATTTTCTGATTCATCCAGCTTTCTGACTGTGGAGAGAGGACAACCGCTTTCAAAACCTGCCTCAAGCATTAGGACTTAATATAAACCAACAAGAGTGCAGAAAGTAACCAATAGCACGTGTTAGTTTGATTATTGTTAATGTAGAAAGTCTGAGTTTTATCAAATCTATTCGTGAAATAGTGTTTCTCAAAGTTGTGGGAGGAAATATATAATCTTAAAAAGGAAGAGCCCCTATTGAAATAAAGTGCAGCACCTCTGATCTCTGGCCAGATCCTATTCCTCCAGGTATCAACAACTACAAGCACAGCGAGGCCAGACGCCAGCAGGAACAGCAGGCGCAGTGACGTTAGGGCAAAAAACCTAGAGGGAAATAAAACATACAAACAGATATTTCATCTCTGGACTGTTCCCTTTGGATTCAACAAAGAATTATGGACACAACTCTACAGAATACACCAAACAGCAAAAAAAAAAAAAAAAAAAAAAAAAAACCTTCTGTTCTAGAATAAAGAAAGAGGTTTTCACCCAGTCAGATATTTTACATCTTCTCCTGACGGGAAAGGTGACAGTTCAGATCAGCTTTGATCGATAAGGATCTTTTCTAATCTGATGAAAATGCTACAGTTGATACGTGTAATCTGTATTAAGAAGCGCTGTCAGAAGTCCCATTATTTTGCCACTGCTCCTGTTTGAGATCACAAGACTTTAGAAATGTCTGGACCACAATAACGCTGCAGAATTCTGCCAATCTTGGGAGATTATCCTCACCAAGAGGACATCAGCAGGTCACAAGGTATTAGCATTTAGGTTAGTGGTGGTAACAGTAACAAATGTAAACAAAATGTGCAAATTCTCTTGTTGAGCCCTAGCTTAAGATCTGAAGCAACGCAACTCTTAATCTACTAAAAAAAAACAATCCCACAGCAAAAATGGGAAAACAAGATTATCTGTGGTGACTAATTGGTTAGAGTTAGGCTATTAGGGTTATTGTGGATAAACCATGACCCAACATTATGTTTCTGCAGGAACAGTTAAATTCGATGATTCGATAATTAGGACCACCACGTTATCTACCACCAGTGCAGAATTAACTCGACAGGTGAAGCTCTTGGATCGTGTAAAAGCACCAGCTGATTGCTGGCATGATCTCCAGTCAAACTCAGTACTGACAGATTTGCAAGAAAACAAGAAAACCCACCAGAACACTACGTTGATAACAATGTAGAGCAGAATGCTATGAAGAGGTCTTTCCCACACCAGGACGGACTGTAGATAGGTGAGATGGGGCTCGTTTGGGCCCAGCTTGGAAAGAAGAATGGCTCTGACAGCCCGAACCCGACCATCTCTCTCACTGGAGCTTGACCGAGTTCGCAGACAGACCCCGGACCCCTGCTTGGCAGATCCATCCTCCATGGATCCCGCTTCTGTTGCTCCAGTGTGCGCCATCTTAGCGTCAACTGTTCATGGAATCAACCTGTAAAGTAACGATAAAAGCGAAGAGGAAACAGGTAAACAGATTAAGAGGGTTACCACAGCGGTCACAACACCTTTGCTAACGGATGGACTAACAGCGAGACACGCCAGCTGAAATACTGTCTCACTGTCCACAACTATACGTCTTGATACATTAAAAATAAGCATGTTAACTAAAGCTATAGTTAGAACATTTAAGAACAAGCTGACACTTACTATACTGTCATTTTTAACCAGAAATGTAGCGCTCCGTACTCTTCAAAACCTGTAAATATGGCGTATCCTGTTTTTCCGACTGCTGAACGGTCCAATCGGAATTGGCCTAACCTGCTGCGTCATGGTGCGTTTAAGGACACCACGGCTTGTTTTTGTGCCTTTCATAAAAACAGCAGTTGTTATTCCAGAAAATGATTTTTCAATTAAACTACATATGTAAACTCATTCCATTTCAACACTTTATTCAAATAAAAGCGAAATCTGTTTCTGAAATATATAATGTTCTGCGTTTTGGATTGGCAAAGTTGTTTAGTTTGAAAACACTGTGGCCCACTATCTTCTTCCAGCACAACAGATGGCAGCAACCAAATTAACTTGCAGAGGCAAATTAGAAGCGTCAGTTCAGTGGGTCTGCTCCATTTATATTGGCAGACTTCACAGCGACACTCCTTCGATGAGTATTCGTGGTTGTTTATACGGCTCATGCTTCGGTAATACGTAAAGGAGTGGACATAGTAACAAGCGGGAAGGAGCGGGCTAGGAGTGGTTTAGCGGTGGGAACTATACATTTAGCCGTGTATTTAGCTAGTAAACAGGCTAGCTAAATAGGGAGCAAATAAAGAGCGATCATGCCGCGGGAAATTATAACTCTTCAGCTGGGACAATGTGGAAATCAAAGTAAGTTACGGTTAAATGTTTCCAACCTTCTACTCAAACGGAAGCGATTCTGTTAAAACAGGCTAGCAAACATCCAGTGTTATTGTAACCTAGCATAATAATGGCGAATTCTTATTGATGGTAACGAGTTAACGTTAGCTAGCAGTGTCAGTCAGTCAGCAAATGTCTCTGTGTTTGTGTGTTTCCCGTTGTCTTTTAACTCAGCATGTTCACGTTTCCACCTCTGTTTTGCAGTTGGATTCGAGTTTTGGAAGCAGCTGTGTGCAGAACATGGCATCAGCCCGGAGGGCATTGTGGAGGAGTTCGCCACTGAAGGGACTGATAGAAAAGACGTGTTTTTTTATCAGGTAGTTGGAGCATACATTTTTATATTTTATCATCTGTTGATGTGAAATTATAGAATTAGTTAACCCCCTGACGAATGTCAACACGAGGATACGCTTCCTTAAAACGTTTAAACCAAGACAACTTCTTACAAAGTCCTCTCAGCCAAGAAGACACATTGTACATGGTGGTTTCTAATAGGGCTGCAAGATGTTTGGAAAACCAGCGATAATGCTGATTAATATTGCAATTGCAACATGACTTGTAATAAATATCTACTTAACTCAAGAACAAAAAAAATTAAAAATGACTAGATAGATATCATAAAATTGGGAAAAGCAAAAATTGTGATCAAAAGATGTGAGGAAAGGGAAAAGAGTGAACAAGAAAAGGCAATCATGGGAAAAGCAGAATTGGCAGAAAGAGTAGAAGGAAGCTAATTCAGGTTATTCACCATTCAACTGCTTCTCCCCCACCACCAACTCCCCTCAGCACCACACTCCCCCCCTCTTTTGCATCTGACCAGGTGAGGAGAGAACTGAGGCAACTTAAGAACAGAAAAGCAGCAGATCCTGACGGGATCAGCCTGCTCAAAGACTGTGCTGACCAGCTTTGTGAAGTGGTCACACACATGCTCAACCTGAGCCTTCAGTTGGAGCAGGTCTCCATCCTGTGGAAGAATTCCTGTGTGGTTCCAGTTCCCAAAACATCACATCCTCGAACTAGACTATTACAGACCAGTCTCCTTGACCTCCCATTTATGAAGACTAGAGAGACTCATCCTCACCCATCTACGTTCAGTGGAGAGCCTGGAAATAGAGCCACTGCATTTAGCATATAAACCAAACATTGAGGTGGAGGACGCACTCATCTACCTGCAGCATCAGGCTTTGACTCACCTTGAGATGCAAAAATGCACTGAGAGAATCATGTTCTTTGACTACTTAATTGCCTTCAAAACCATCCAACCACGTCTACTGCAGCAGAAGATGAGGGGTACAGGAGTGGACGAACATCTGATTGTATGGACATCAACTACGTCACCAACAGACCACAGTACGTGAGGCTGCACAACTGTACATCTGAGGTGGTTGTGTGCAGTACTGGAGCTCCACAGGGTACAGTGCTCTCTCCCTTTCTATTCACCTACTACACCTCGGACTTCACCTACAACCCCAGCAGCTGTCACCTCCAGAGGTTCTCTGATGACTCGGCCATTGTCAGCTGTGTGTCTGAGGGGAATCAGGAGTACAGGTCAGTCATCATGGACTTTGTTGACCGATGTGAACATAATCACCTTTGCTTGAACACCAGTAAGACAAAGGAAATGGTGGTTGACTTCCAGAGAAACACTCCTCCTCGCTCACCAGTAAAGTTCCAGGCAGCAGACATTCACCTCAACAGCAAACTGAACTGGTCCAACAACACAGATGCTCCTTATAAGAATGGCCAAAGCTGCCTCCGCCTCCTGAGGAGGCTGAGGTCCTTCAGAATTAATCCCCAGCTGCTAAAATCCTTCTATCACTCTGTGGTTGGATCTGTTAAACACTCTGCTGTGGTCTGTTGGGGTGCAGGCAGCTCTGACCGAGACAGGAAGAGACTGAGCAAGCTAGTTTACAAAGCTAGCTCAGTTCTGAGCTGCCCACTGGATTCAGTTGAGGAGATGTGTGAAAGGAGGATGCTGGGGAAGATGACCACCATCTTAAAAAAAAAACTCCCACCCACTGCATTCCACTGTGGAGACCATGGTCAGCTCCTTCAGAGGCAGATTGAGACATCCCAGATGTAAAACAGAACGCTACCGTAGGTCATTCATCCCCTCTGCAGTGAGAGTGGATAACTCCTCAGTCTAAGCTGTACTGGCATTATCCTGTTACACAATAACACCAATGCAATACTCAGTATGTGTTCAATACTTGTGCAATTTTACATAGTTTATTACATAGATATACATAGTACGTCTGTGTCCCTTACAGTATGCTGCAAAGTTCTGGAACCCACGTTTTTTTTTTTTGTTTTTTTATTTGGGGTTTTCAAGTCAAACTTTATTTATAAGGCACATTTCATACAGTTGATGCAGCTCAGAGTGCCTTACAGATTAAAATGACCCTTTTGTGCAGCCCTAGTTTCTCATATATGAACGGATCATCTTATAGTTAGAAAACGTGAACATTTACTTTATAAATAGCAGTTTATGAAGTAAAAAAAAAAGAAAGAACTCATTGTATATCCAATATATCTCATTCTGCTACGAAGTTTGTGGCTCCTAATTTCCTTTTTTGTCTTTGTTCCGTGGCACAGAAATGGATTTGAGAGGAAAGTCTTTGTTTGTTTTTGATATCGGATGCAGCTGAAGGGGGCATAAAAAAGGGAAAATCTTAAATATCTTTCCACACATATTTTTATTCATCTAAGTAAATATTTTTCTGTAACAAAACATTGGTCACAGTGAGGCTGTGTCAACCATTAATCCCTCCAGTTTAAAATGACTGATCAGAGTGTGGATTATGTTCTTTTTCCTCTTCTGTTGCTTCATCACGGCTTGCACACACTTCACATCAGCTTAGAGAAATCCAAGAATGAAATTTAGAAATAAAGCAAGGAAAGTGTGATTCTATATAGTGATTGTTGCGAGGTGCACCACTGTTATTTGCCACCAGATGGCGTCTTTGTAACCTGGGACAACCAAGCAGCTGTTCTTGCGTGCATGGATGGATTGAGAACTATCACCGTCTAATTCCTGGTTTAAATCAACTCCACAGGCTGATGACGAGCACTACATCCCTCGTGCTGTTCTTCTGGATCTTGAGCCCCGTGTCATCCACTCCATCCTTAACTCCCCCTATGCCAATCTGTACAACCCAGAGAACATCTACCTGTCTGAGCATGGCGGAGGTGCTGGGAACAACTGGGCCAGTGGATATTCACAGGTCATCACCAGGAACATCAACTTTGATTTGATCCAAATGAAAGCCAAGTACTAATTTGTCGTTTTCATGTTTTGTTCCCCAGGGCAAAAAGATTCAGGAGGACATCTTTGACATCATTGACCGAGAGGCAGACGGGAGTGACAGCTTGGAGGCGAGTTTATCACACGTCACGTTGCAGCTTTGTTTTGGGGTTAGATTAGCGTGGTGTGTGGTTTTAAAATAAAGCTGAATAAGTGTGAGGCAGGATTAGGGTGGCTTTGTAGTGATGACATCACTAATTTGATAAATTTTTACATTGTTTAGAGCTTTTTGTTTTTAAATAGTGATGTTCCCATGGTCACTTTACATCTTTTGATTTTAATTCCATTTTTGTTTCTTTTTTTAAAAACACAGAAAAGGTTTCTCTTTACCTTGCTGACGGTTTCGTTTGTGGCTGCAAACATCCTCAGAGCTGACGCTGATGGTGGCGTCACTTCCTACTCCGCTTAAAGATCTTTAGAGTTTGTTTTGTATCCTAATGGACTAGATGTATTACTAGGGGTGTATTTAGCATCCTTTTTCTTTCACTTGTCATTTTCGGTCTTTCCTCTGTGAATTTCTGAGTCTTTCTGTGACGTTTTGCGGGTTTGGTTCACAATAAGCTGAATTATCTGACTGAATTCTACCACCGTTTATCTACATTTACTCAGACGTGACTTCTTTTAGTCACGCAAACCGTTGCTTCTTTGTTGTGGTGATCAACACACGGAACTGAATCAACTAAATGAAAACAACGTGTCCAAATGGTGCCAGAGTCTGGCATTCTAAAACCAGAACAGCTCTGACCTTGCCTTTATTATTCTTAGCTCCGTTTTCTTTTTTTTCCTCCTCCTTCTGAACTCAATTGAGCTTCCAGCCTCTCATAAAATAACACTCACATTTCCCCTCAGAGGTCTGCAATTTCTGGTACTCCTTCACATTATAATCCCACATTATTATTGAGTGTGTGCTCTCATGTGTGCTGTGCATAGAAGGTGGGCCCAGCTGCTGTTGGCATGTGTATGTTAGCAGGGTGTGGCGTGTAGCGTGTCTGGTGATAATAGCCGGGCGAGTGTTGAAGGCAGGTATTACAGAGCTTTCTTGGGGGGTGGGGGGCAGCAGCAGCAGCAGCGAGGAAGCCCCATTTGTGAGGTGGGGCAGTGCTACCATTTATATAACTGTTTAGGAAGCGAGGCATTTGCTCACCCACACACTTCTCTGCACCAGTGCACTTTACTGTAAGCTTCACACACGTGTGGCGTGTGCTGCGGCACGCTAACAAGTAACCCTTGTGTGTTCACAGGGATTCGTCTTGTGTCATTCGATCGCTGGGGGGACAGGCTCAGGACTGGGATCGTATCTGCTGGAGAAACTTAATGACAGGTCCACCAACAGAATTGCAGCGTGCTCACTTAGGGTTTAGCTTGTGATCTGGTGTGTGTAAATAACACATTTCCTGCTCTACAGGTACCCAAAGAAGCTGGTACAGACATACTCTGTCTTCCCAAACCAGGATGAGATGAGCGACGTGGTTGTTCAGCCGTACAATTCGCTGCTCACGCTGAAAAGGCTCACCCAGAATGCAGACTGCGTGGTGAGCAGCACTCCAGAGGGGATTAAGGCTGATTAATACCAGCTTTCAATTAAATGAATAAATATGCACAGGAAACCAGGATATAAAAATGTAGTCATACTGCCAGGAAGTAACGATGTGATGCCAGAAGTTTGACCTTTTTGTTCTAACATCAATAAAAGGCATCATTGTTAATAAATAGTGTGGACACCAAACACACAAACATATCTATCTAAGGCATTTAGAACAGATTGATTAGAAAACTTGTAATTCTTTAAAGGTGTGGAACACAGAAAAAAGATTTTTAATTATTGCTGGTTATAATCAGTCACTCTGAGCTTTTCATGCAGGCTGAACGTGAAAATAGTCTCCTACATCAATCTCCTGCATTAGCTTCTGATAGAAAATAGACGGTGAAACTCTAGGACTAGAAAACCCCGACAAATCTACGTCACTCTGTCTCTTTACATTCATGGACTCGCCCATCTTGACTCCCGATGGGGAAGGCTGCTGTTGGTCTAGCGTCCAGGAAACGGTAGAGAACGTCTCAGCTAATAGAAGCTAACTGTTAGCATTAGTGACTCCACCACACAGCAGAACTCCTCCAGGCTTGTGTTATTTGTGAAGATAAAACATAAACGTTGCAGAGCAAACAATTGGTGGTAGAGTGGTGTTGCTGTTACCCAATCAGAGGTGAGATGTCCAAATATCAGGTAGAAGACTCCCTATCCTGCTGTCTTCTGCTTCCCTCTGCTCTGGCTCACTTGTAGTTCCTGAAACTGTAGCGCCAGAGCTTTTGTTCCCACAGAGCGACTCACAAGGTGTTCATTTATATAACGAGACCACTGTAAATCTATTGAAAACTTTGTCTTTAAATCTGTTTTCCTTTTGGTTAAAATCCTGATGTACCAGCTACTCTTTCGGATGATGCTTCGTTTCTCATTTAAATACAAGCTCATCACTAATTACAGTCATTCGTATCTCCGATTCCTGCATCGCCCGCTCGTTACTGGGACCATCGCTACACCAACATGTGTAACTCGGGTCGATACCTGGTGATTAAAGTCTTCTTTTGCACCACTGAATTATGAAGGAGCTGAGTTTAGCTTGCCGTTTTCAGCCGTAACTTTTTCCTTGTAGAGAACAGCTTCTCCACTGCTGGTGACACAAACAGCAGTGGCAGTGCTGAGCAAAGCCCAGGAAATCCAGCTTATTGAATTTTACTCTTAAATATGTGATTGCATTAGCCAGAGACGCACTGGCGCTCTAATAGCGTTTCCTCTTTAATACCTTCTTCCTCCAGGATCTTGCATAAGGACCTCATGTTGATTGAATTAGCCTGAGAGCTAATAGTCAGCACTGAGGACCCGTCCCCCTGTTGCGTCTCTAGTGTGCCATTTATGTTCAGTTCTCCTAACAACAGCACACTGTGAGGTTTGATTTCTTGGCGGCATTGTTGCTGTGATGTTTTCTCTGACGTTTATGAACAGTAAACCAACTCTTTCCTGTCTTCAGTTGTCTGATAGCTGCTGTTTTCTATCAGGTGGTGCTGGACAACACGGCCCTGAATCGCATCGCCACAGACAGGCTGCACATCCAGAATCCTTCCTTCTCTCAGATCAATCAGCTGGTGAGTGAGAGGAGTCATCAATGCTGCGCTCCTCCCCGTAAATGAACAAGAGGATATGTTCAGACATGCACGCTGCAAAAAATGAGCAAACAAGTTCGGTGGGTTGGTTTAGGAACAGATGGGAGGGTTGCAGCTTTCCTAGAAACGACCCTCCCATGGCTGCACTTACCATTTGCCTACTTGGCAAGTATTAACTGAAAACATTTTCAGGCTTGGAGATTAACTTTAACCCTCCCACTGTCCTAATGGGTGTGACCCCGCGAGGAAAGTTGACCATTGAGCAGGCTTGATGGTTTATCCCTTGAGGTCCATGTGGCAGGGGTGAGGTGATGCTCACTCCTCACCCCGCCACATGGTCCCAAGGGGTAAACCATCAACCCTGCTCAATGGTCAACTTTCCTCACGGGGTCACACCCATTAGGACAGTGGGAGGGTTAAAGTTAAAGAGCAAGTCACCCCCTACCAGAGTATTACTCCACTCCCACTTCCTGTTTGAAAAAGGCAACAAATGCTGTTGCCTAGCAGACAAAAAGGGCGGAGCCGCTAACAAATACACACACACACAGGCTCACAACGACATTGTGACATCATATGGTACCAACTAACATTCTAGGGTACCTCTTAGCCAACAGCGATGGCAGATTTTAAATTCAACTGCAGTGCAGAGTTTTTACATGACAACAGCACAACACTGACAGTTTTAGGCAGAAAATTAAAATTTTAACTAAAATGCACTAAAGTGCCAAACTATTGACGACACGTGTCTGCAGCACGATTAGACACACATTTATACAGTTTATCAGAAAAAAAAGTTGATTTGGGGGTGACTTGCTCTTTAAAAGGACACTTCATTTAAATGCAAAAATGCACTCACGGTTCTTAAGTGGTATTGTTTTGAAATCTACGTTTAAATCCCTTCATCTGAAATGTAGTTTGGTCCCGACTTCTCCTTGTTGCCTGTGATTTCATTCATGTAGGTTTCTACAATCATGTCTGCCAGCACGACCACTCTGAGATACCCAGGCTACATGAACAATGACCTTATCGGTCTGATCGCATCGCTCATCCCCACTCCTCGACTCCACTTCCTCATGACTGGATACACGCCACTCACCACTGACCAGTCGGTGGGCGATAAAACTTCCATTACTAAAGGTTTATAGGATGTAAAGACGGAGATTCATAATCCAGCTGTTTTTCAGGTTGCTAGTGTGAGGAAGACCACAGTTCTGGATGTGATGAGGAGGCTTCTGCAGCCCAAGAATGTGATGGTGTCCACAGGAAGAGAGAGGCAGCCTAGCCACTGTTACATCGCCATCCTCAACATCATCCAGGGAGAGGTTGACCCCACGCAGGTGTGTCACGTTCACTTTGTGTTTTAGGGCTTAAATTATATTGGTTTAATTTTAAACCTTTTTTGTGACCGACTGCTCTTTAGGTGCATAAAAGCCTCCAAAGGATCCGCGAGCGCAAACTTGCCAACTTTATTCCCTGGGGACCCGCCAGCATCCAGGTGGCTTTGTCCAGGAGATCCCCGTACTTGGCCTCAGCTCACAGAGTCAGCGGCCTGATGATGGCAAACCACACAAGCATCTCCTCTGTAAGCAGTTTTAAACCTTTAGTTGATTCTCCTGGTGTGGGGCTGCACTGAGATGATGGTTCGTCTCTGGTCATACTTAAGGGGGGGGGGATAAATGGTTACTCTAACAAATTAGACTTCTGAGTTTTTTTTTTTTTTACTTCCAGTGAAAAATGGAAACTTAAAGCCTTTTTAAGTCCTCTGATTCAATGCTTCAGAGGGCATTTCCTAGCTGGTTTAGCCCAGACACAGACTGAGCTTTGGTTCTCCTTACAGTGTGTGTGAATGACTGAGGCCCTGTCCACACGTAGCCGGGGATCTGCCAAAACGTAGATATTTTTCTACGTTTTGGCCTGTCATCCACACGAAAACGGAGTTTTTTCACACGAAAACGGAGTTTTTTAAAAACTCCGGCCAAAGTGAAGATCTGCGTTTTCTCCGTTTTGGGTGTCTGCGTGTGGACAGACAAAACCGGAGTTTTAAGGTCCGCAACGTCACTTTCCGTGACAAAAAAATGCTGACATCACGTGTGCGACCTGTGTTTACACTAGCCGACAGCATGGATGCCCTCAGAGCTGCGCTCACTTTATCAATTGTCCAAGCGCTTTTTGCTTGTTTGTTTTTGCAAGCGGAATTACTGCTCCTTGTGGAAGACCACAGACGAAGGGCGAGGTTAAGAACGGGGGAAGTGCTGCCGCCTACAGGTCTGGCATGTCCTTAACAACGTATTTATCCGGGTACGTGTGGACAGTTTTTTTTTAAAGCGAGGTGGTGTGGATGCAAGTTTTTGGAGGGGCGGATATTCGTTTAAAAAAAAAAAAACCCAGCTACGTGTGGACTAGGCCTGAATGTGCTGTGAAGCACTTTGGGGGTTGTAGAACCCTAAGAAGGTGCTATACAAAAACAGGACATTTACCATTTAACAGATGAAGAAACCAAACTGAAAGAGTTTGGGGATTTTTAAGAAGTCTCAACGGAACTTGAAACTTTCCCGATTTTAATTCTAGTTTTGGTCTTATTTTCTATTCCAGTTGTTCGAGCGAACATGCAGGCAGTACGACAAACTACGAAAGCGCGAGGCTTTCCTGGAGCAGTTTCGCAAAGAGGACATGTTCAAAGACAACTTTGATGAGCTAGACAACTCTCGCGAAGTCGTCCAGCAGCTGGTGGACGAGTACACCGCAGCAACGCGGCCCGACTACATTTCCTGGGGAACGCAAGAACAATGAGCAGACTTTAAACTCGGCTTGGTGCTACAAGGTCTTCTAGATTAGATCTACGTAACATTAGAGTCTCACCTGTTTGGCTGTTGCTGCTTCTGAAAAATATTTAATGGTTTGTTGTAGCGTGCGATTAGTTTTGTCTTTTAAAGAGAAGAAAAGGTGGGGGCTTGATGTAAACACCAACTTTCATCTTAACCAAAGTCTTTAACACCCTGCAGAATCCCATGTAAAGTAGTCCTTCCCTTAATGAACAGCTCAGTGAAAGTACTTTTTATTGCATGCCAGTACTTCAGTAATATTGTGCACAAAATTAATATTCTCTTGTTGGTTATTCTGCCCCACATGTCTTGTAGCCTATAATTTTTCTGCAATGTAAAATTGCCTGTTGCCTTGTTTTGCTCTATTTTTCTACAGAGTACAGTTTAGTTTTGTGGATTTACAGGAACATGCCTATAGAACGACTGTAGGACAGGGAGAGTACATAGCTTTATGGGTAATGTAGGTTTATGCCACGCCTCACACTTCTATCCATCTCTCTGCTGCTGATACGCAGCTCATCTTTTTCATGACCAACAAGAATGTCAAGTTCAGGTTAGACTGATGTTAAAACATCCGTCATTTGAGCTGTGCAAATATGTTTTAAAGAATTTGTCCTCAAAGTTAGTTTCCACAGATAAACATGGTGTATGAGGCTCAAACTGCTGTAAATACTAAGGTTTGGCTCTTTGGGATAATCTGTGTCATTAAAAGTGAATTCTGTTCCATGTTGCTTTGCTTGTTGGACCTGTATGATGAATAAATCTTTTTTTCTATGAGTATTTTCTCTTTGCTACCTGAAGGCTCCACGTTTTTGGGGAAATCTCACTTTCACTTTTAGTTGAAGACAAACTCTGGTGGAGCTGGCTTTACAAATGCTCATTCATGTAATTCCTTTAAGGCTCATTACATGTGGAGAAAATCTAGGCCCTTACAAATGCTTCCTTAAGAAGATGTAGAGTACAGGGCTGCCAACTTTTGAACATTTCATGTCTGGGGTCATGGGGTTGGGAGCGGACAGTTCGTCGCGAGGATCTGTGGCTGATGAGTGAAAACAAAAGAAAAACATTCGGGACTGAAGCTCCGTCAACACCGGTTGGCGACGCAGCTGCATAAAGTACATCATTTTGGTGGCACGCGCAGCCCAGCTCATGTTGGCCATTCCCACCTGTACCGGGTAAATTCACACCTTCCATTAGAGCAAGCCTCTGATTGGTGGGTAGAATCAGCCCACATGGGCTTAAGGCAAGGATGTGTGGAATCAACTGGGGCTACCCGGGCCGGGCCAACCCGGTACAGATGGGAATGGCCCAATGGTTGTGGGAGAACCGGGCCGGTCCCATCAGCAGCAGGTGGAGCTCACCGCTCCGCCCATCTCACAACCAGAGCGGAAAAAAGCACATCGGCTTGGATTATACAGATAGGATTCTGTGTGTGAAACAATGCCAGTTAAAGTATTACTAAGTGTTGTTTGTGTGCATGATGTTCAGTAGCTAATGCTATAATTAACATCATCAGTTGTTTTTTTCATAAGCCCTACACACGTGCATGATGCACGTTTGGGGAGCGCAGGCACTGGTTTAGTGTGAGAGATTGGAGGTGTGGCGTGAGAGCGTGTGAAGAGGGTCAAATGCGTGTGTCTCACGCTCAGTGCGTGAGAGTTGGCAGTCCTACTTGGGTCGACCGATGGGGTAGACGTACTTTTGAGCGGCTGAGTACAAATCTGACTAGTTACTTATGAAATAAGTCCCGTCAGCAAGTGTTGCAATCAGAGCAGACTTAGTCTTGACTGTAAAAGTGAAATACTCCACTGTGTAGTTTTAGAATTTTTTTTCACAATAGCCCATGTGTCCGAATCCAACATTTTAGAAAAATCAAAGTCCCAGTGTTGAAGAAATTGCTGCATTTTATACTAAGATTTATTGTGAAATAATTAAATATTTGCCAATTTGGACAAATGTACCACATCCAATATTTGGTTAACCTTTAATGTCTAGAACTGATCGAGTTAACACATTTGTGTTGGTTTGATAAGCTCTGGTGACCATCTTGTATTTGAAAGACTTAAATGTTTCAGCTGTAGATGTACATTACTTTCTGAAAGTTTCTTTCAAATCTATCACGTGCTTAATGGCAATTCTTTGCCAAAAGACAGGGTTAAATCAGATGGCAAAGGTAAAGAAGTGTGAAAGTATCAGTGGTAATGAGAGTCATGACTCTACAAGACCCTTTCTGGCTCTTGGAGAGTACAGACGCTTTTTTCCTCCTCTCCACCCCATTCTTATCCCAAGGCTCTTTGTCTGTCTCTGGGTGTACGGCTGCTTCAACATTTTTTTTCTGGAAACTGAAATTACTAAAATGGACCTGGTCAGTTGGTCACTTAACGCGATTAACAAAATTTTTTTCAACGATGAGAAGGGGCTCCCGGGTGCCCCTCTAGGACAGATCCAGTTGGGCACATCATGGACTCCTGGAAACAGAGTAACCTGATTTGCCTATCTCAGCTGTCTGTAGAGGATTCTGAAGACGTCTGGATGTTTGTGGTGTTGGTGTCAGGTTTCCTGCTCTTTGGCCTAGAAGGCTTCCTGGCGTACCGGAAAATTAACGAGCTGTCGAGGAATATTGGCGCTCTCCCTGAGCTCAGGGATGGATTACACCGCGCTGTGAATGCACAGACTCATCTAATTGTTTGAGATGAGTCGTAAGCTTGGAACTTTGGCTGAGATTCATGCGTTGGCACAAAAGATGGATGCCATCAAGGAGCGAGTGGACGAATCAACACAGATTGGGATAGATAAATTTACGCCATTATTGGGATTTTGAGAGGTTGAGGACTGACAGAACTTTAAGACAGAGAGGAAATTATCTCTGTGTGGCCCCAAAACAATTTCTAATCTGAATCTGGTGCAGCTTGAGCCTGTGAGGCTGCAATGAATACTCCCCCCTCAGAAGAAATCTGGAATGCTGCCGTCACTATGGCAACTCTGTCTCCCTATCCCAGCCTGGGAGGGACTGCGGGCTGTGAAGGCCGCTGAATCGTTCCAGGAGTCACTGTGCCCTCCAAACCCCAACGACCTCCCTCCCCTGTCCAGACTGAGGTGACGTGCGCTGCTTATCGTGGCTGCAGTTACTGACGTGTGGAGAGTCCCAAACCCTACCACCCCACCTTGTGGACACTTATGTTGTTTGATATCTGATGTCTGTTGCATAGTCTAAGATGTTTTTTGCAAAGCAAAGCTGCCCTCCCTGTGGAGGGTAACTCTGAAGTGCCCTTTTTTTTCTCCACCTGAACCAATCCTCATGTAACCCCTCTGATCTCTATTAAGGTAGCACGACTCAGGGTTGCGAATGACCACAGTCACCAATTCTTGTCATGTGTCTTGCCCATGTATGTGTGATCTCTGAATTGTGTGTACTGAAACTCTAATTTCCCTCTGGGATTAATAAAGTATCTTTGAATTGAATTGAACAGACCTGGGCCTGACTCAGGCCAGATGCGGTCCAGATCTGGGCTGAATCACACAATAAGGATCGTTATCCGGGCCAGTGCCGGTACAGTTTTGGACCTGATTCAGGAAAATGGATTTGCACCGGTATTGGCCCGGTGTGCTAAAGGACACTGGCCCAGGTTCATTTTGCGGATCTGGGCCAAATGACTTTTGCTATCTTGGTAGGTTTCAGCTCCATCTGTAGAACTGAGTAAGGCTATTTTTGTGTTTGCAAGCTACTGTCCATTAGCTAGCTGTGGCAGCCATCTTGAATTATTTGTAGAAGTGTGTCTGCATATTACTTTCTGAGAGTGTCATTTAAATTGCAGCATTTAACCACAGGACAGTCAAACAAATGCACACACACACGTTTGTCTTTCTATGTTAGTGAGGACCCTTCATTGACTTCCATTCATTTCAGTGACTGACCCACGGTAACCCAACCTCTTCCCCAGTGGCGGCTCCAGAATTTTTTTTCTTCAGGTGCTATGAAGGAGCTAGTCTTTTTGTTGAGGGTGCTATGAAGAAAGTGGTCATGGGTACCTATTGTTCTCTAAAACACCTTCAACACTAGCAGATACACATGCGTGCACAAAACCTCAACAACACCTGAAACAATCATTAATATACATCATAAACATGAACAATCGCTGACTTTTCCATGAAATCATAAACACATACAGCCACACAGAAAACCATCTATAGTGTTGCAAGGTTAGCTAACTTTAGTGCTAGCATTTCCAAAACCCTCAACTGCTGCAGTGGTTGAGGGTTGACTCTCTTCATCCAGATCTGTAGGTTTTTGTGGGTCTGAGATCACTTCCAAAGATTCATTTGTTTCTGACTGAACCCGTGGAAATTTGGGCAACAAAAACCGATCCATTTTACCACTAGCTCTTAGCCTGGCAAGCCAGACTAAATAAATGTATTATTTAGTCTGGCAACGCTCCATTGACGGCTCTCAGTTGTGGGTCGGGTTCTACCGTTGTCTTTCAAATGATCTCCGCGTCCTACTGGACAATGAATGTGACATACTCACCGCAACAGCCATCGGTAAATGAGGCGGTCCGCAGTTGAAGGAGAAAACGCATAATTTTTTCTAAAAAAAAAGGCACTTAAATACATCTATCTGCTCCTGATTCTAATGAAGCCCAAGTTCTAATAGTCCAAAATTGATGTAAAAGCCGTTTCAAACGAGCTGTCGCCATCTTGTTTCACTCTGTTGCATCATCCCACCCACCAGGCATATAGAGTGCCCTGATTGGCCCACAAAGCGGATAAAGATCTGTGATTTGTTCACTAAGCAGATAGAGCACTACGATTGGCCCACCATTATGGACCAATCACAGCTCTTTATGTGTTTGAAACCCCTCTGGAGAGCTGTGATTGGCCAGCCAGAATGCTGATAGGGGCTGCAGAGGTTCCAGTGGAGCGTTCCTAGACCAAACTTTGCAAAGCAAGAATTTGGTCTAGTTCACTAGGCTAACTAGCTCTACCTTTCACTCGTTCGCAGGTGGAAAATGAGGTCAAAGGTTAACATCAATTTCCTGTTTTGGTTTAAGTTTTTACCATCTATATGATAATTTACTGATTATTTTTGTCTTGTATGTTAAATACGATCACATCCACACGTTAAATTAAAATTAAATAGTAAAAAAAAAATCTAATATTTACCTGGGGGTGCTATGGGGGTGCAATGACTAATCCAGGGGTAGCTATAGCGCCCCCATGACGCCGCCACTGCTCTTCCCATGCCTAACCCCAACATTAACATTAACGTAATTCACATCATATCTCCTAAACTAACTAATAGACATTTAGAAAACTTCCCTTCCTTTGTAGTGAAAAATACAAAAAGGTCCTTAGTATGTAATATATACAAGTACACACCCACACAAATACAAATTATTTTCTGGTGCTGATTAGGCTACAAAAAAGTACTAATAACAGTGCAGTAAAAGGGGTATTTTTTTTATTAATTACATACAGTATTTATAGTTTTTATTGCACTCCCAGGTTAGTTAAAAATAGTGCAATTGAATATAAACATTACATAAAAAGGTACCATGCATCATACAAACAAGCTTAATACTAAGCAAAGACATAGCAGTTTTTGTTTTATCTCATTTTCTCATGTGTGGCTCGGAGCTGCCTGCAGCTGCAGTGGGAAAGGCTAAAGACTGGCTTCTGAGCAACAAGACAATAGTCGAGGCCTTTCACGGTGAAGACACCAGCGTCTTGAGGCTGGTTATTTTAAAGGACCGTGTAGCTGACAGACTACATCTACAAAATAAAAGTTGTACAACATATTACTGGATTTTGGGTGTTTGTGTTTAAAGAAAGAAAAACTCCGTCTGCATTTGTGGATCCGGTTTTTTCTCTCTCTCTCGTCTAAAAGCTTACACTGAAATAAAAGTTCTTTGGTCCATTTTCAAACTCCTGACCTGACGAAACTTTGGCTTCACAAGAATATTCAAACAGTGAACACAAAAAGAGCTACACAGAATTAACTGACAAGGTGCTTCAGTTAAAGCAAACGTAATGTTAGGAAAGGTGTGGGTCTACAGTTAAGACATCAAGGACAGGTTAAAATGCTACATTTGCTTAAATAATACAAAAGTAACCATGGCCAGATTAGAGGGACTTACTTGGATGGTGTTTTGTGTATAGGAAATATGAAGTCAGGTTTTAATTTATATAGGCAATAGCTGGAGACTGAAAATAAGCAGAAAAACAAGAAAGCACCTGTTATCTTCAGCAGAGCAAACCTGCATGGAGACAATAAATGACTTAAGCAGAGTTACTCAATCGGTCAAGTGTTATCCAAGTTTCATGTCCAGGACTACAGCCGGGACAAGCAGCACAACGAAAGGAGAAATCAGAGCATTCAATAGCAACACCATGAAAAAAATACTTTGACTTCTGTGAAACGCACAACCCAGACCCTTAATGTGTCACCCGAGAAATGTTTTGTTGCGATCCGCTGGAGCCAGTTAAACCATACGTGAGGGAACAGCGCGGCAGCCAAAGTGACTCAGTAACAGAGTTCAACATCTGCTTCCAGTTCCAAGTTCACATGGCTCGACGCACCAACAGTTCCAGGTAACGCAAGCCCATCCGGGACCTTATGAAAGCTGACTGTTGAACGTGTCACCATAAGGGCACGTGAGAGTCAGGGTCAGTGTGTGTGTGTGTGTGTGGAGCTGAGAAACAGCTCAGTGAAGATGGCAGTGTGTGTGTGTGTGTGTGTTTTACTAAACGCTCTCACCACTTCCAGCAGTGCGTGAGTGATGGCTGCCTTCTAGGAAAGGCTAATCCAATATGGCACACCTCAAGAGACAGAGGAGAGGGTAGTGTATTCACTTTAAGCTTCACAAGGGGAGCGCCACAGCTTAGGGTTACTACTGCAAGTCTCACTTTTTTTGTGACGTGTTCCCCTCCCTGATGTAGCAAGATCCACACATTTGACTTGTCGAGGAGGTCAGGGTGAGGTTGAGGTTTGTGGGATTTAGTGTTCCCCTCCATACACCCACCCCTTCTCACTCTCCAGCCAGGTCCTTCAGCTGAAACGCTCAGGAGAGGTTTATTTTCATGGGTGAGGAGAGAAAACAGGCCTTGCTTTGTTTGGGATGACGGAGCACCGGGTCCTCTAGAGAGGATGATGGTGGGGTATCAAACGGGGTGCGAGGGCAGCTCCAGAAGCGTCGGTGTTGGCGTCGGAACCAGCTGACGGAAGCCCACCTCCGTGGTGTCACTGATGGTGAAGTCTGGATCTTCCCCCTTTCCTCGCTGGCAATGGATGGCACTGAAGTACGCATTCATAAGCTGTATGATCTCAGTCAGCTGTGATGGAGAGACAGAGAGAGGTCAAACTGGTGGCAGTGTCAGTGACTGTCTGCACTGTCACAGGAGGGCAGAGACAGATGATGTCATCTAAAGCCTCCAGCAGCAGAGAATATGCAAGAACGAGTGTTCGAATAACCCTTCTTCCAGCGCCTAATCGCTCTATCCTCAGCTCCAACGCTAATCAAACCTGCTTTATTTTCATGTCCAGCTGTTTAAAATCCTTCCAGTGATTGTCAGAACAATAAAAGGACTTAAGTTCATAAAAAGTCTTTCTGAGCTGTGCTTCAATTTGCCTGTGAGCCCAAAAAAAAAAAAAAGCCACTTTTGTGCCTTACGAGAGATCACAGAGGGTTTTCTTGTTCTGTGTGGGAAGATGCAAGGAAATCAGTCCAGTGAAAGGCTAGATTTGTTCTCGAGAGGCGGGGGGGGGGGGGGGGGGGGGGGGGGTTGGTCGGTCTGTCTGGAAGAACATCCCTGTTTCGGAGAAATGTTTAGCCTAATATTTTAATCCAACCACAGCAATAAAACTCGCCCCCATACCAGGAAGATAAACTTGTGGTGGTTGCCGTTGGTTTATCGAGGAGAAGCAGGTACTGAGCTCTCTGTTTAGACCAAATTAATAAGCTTTTAAAGTCGGTCAAAGGGGGGGTGGGGGTGGGGGGGGGGCAGACTGTGTGCCTTTTACTTCTGCTGCAGAACACATCTGTTCGGACTACACAGCAAGCATGGATGGGGGGGGGGGGGGGGGTTCTTTACAGTATGCTCTAATGGGAAACAGGCTTGATCACAAACGGTTGTTTTACATTTGGTCCTAGAGCACAACCAGTATCAATTTAATATAGCGTAATATTGTTTTTGGATGGTTTAAAGTGCAGGGGTCAAACTTGACTTTGGAAAAAGTGGGGGGGACATGTCCCCCCTGTCCCCCCCAAAAAAATTACGTCCATGACAGCAAGGGTTTTCTGGGCTCAGCGAAGAAAAACTGTCCAGATTTTTAGTTGAGTCCGTCTTTACCTTGGTGGTTTCAAACATCAGATCCCGATCCCCAGCTGTGATCCTGAAGGTGTTGCTGTCAGACACACTGTAAGAGCAGATCTGGCCATAAGGGAAGGACTCCAGCGCCTCGGACTCTCCCTGCTTGTAAAGAGACACGGACGAAGCGGCGACACCCAGCCACAGCTTCTGGGAAAAACTCCCTGTTGAACTCTGCAGGCGGGAAGAGGCAAACGAACGTCAGAGAAGGCCCCAGTACAGAGAGAGAAAAATTAAGACACGATCTAGCAAAACTCACAATATAAAAGTCCACTTCATAAAGAGTGCATCCAAAGCCCGACCACTGGCGTGCAATAGTGAGGTATGCAGCCATACTGTCCCTGCGGCTGTAGCCGGCCAGGCCTTTCCATCGCTCCAAGATGGAAGTCATGACAGACGACGACTCCTCCTTCAGCCGGCTCCGCAGACGCTTGTCCAGCTCCACCTTTTGCTTTTGCACTGCTGTGGCCGTGTGGCTCCACAGCGTGCCGGCCAGGAGACCCGTGGGGAAGCGCTGTGTCGTGGGACAGCTCTGAGTCGCCACCTGACACGGAGGCATCGCTTGCGCGGCCGACAGAGACACAAGAACCCGAGTTTCAAGCATGTGGCCAGGGAATAGTTCGTCCAGAGGTGGACAGGGGACATGCATGCTGAAGTCGCCCATCAGCGACTGAAGCCTCAGGGCAGCTAATGCCTGCAGGTCCTCCTCACAGGCTGGCAGTTGACCACGCACCACCATCTCATGGCACTGCAGCAGGAAGACCCGGAACAGGAGAGATGGAAAAACATAGGAAGAAGGTAGTGTTTGTCAGTAATAACCTCAGGCCCGTCATCAATACTTTCTGCCCCTCCCCGTTTTATTTTGTCTCATAAATCTTTTATAAGAGTCCTGAGGAAAAAACGTTTTAATGAAGCCATTCCTGGCTGCCTTTTGCGTTCGCTGCATTCCAGCCAATGCTTTTAGTCATCCTGCTTTTGACGCTGTGCATGCATGTTAGATTGCCGACTGCAGATCATTCAATAAAAATCATAAAAATCCAATAAAAAGGTGAAATGACTCACTCGTTCTCCTCGTCAACATTTTATTGGCCACTTAAAGGACAGATTATGAGAATAAACTCCACTGAAAGTGCGTGTTGGGATTCTTTACCTGCTCAAAGAGGAAGAAATACTCTATACTGTCCACTGATATGCTGTCAGCATCCAGCAGGCAGTACAGCTTGAAACACAGTTTCCACCGGGATGTAGACTCCGCCTCTTTGGTGGTGAGGCTGCAAAATAAAAACAGGAAATAAATAATCTGGCAATCTATCCCCGCTCTGGTCAGGATTACTGCTGTTTGGTAATCTAACAGCTAATTTTAAACATGCAAAACGTTGATGGAAGATGCCGCTGCTGTAGAAGTGAACAAAATCCAACTATATATTTTTTCTAGCTGCCTTTGCTGACATGTTCCCTGAAAAACAGTGATAATGTTCAGCTCAGAAGCTCTGCTAGGCAAAGACAAACATCTGCCTGAGCTGCTCTGCAGCGACACATAAGATTGCATTTAGGTTAATTTCTCCGGCAGGCGGACATCACGCCTCACACTGTCTGCTCTTTCACAGGAGGAAGGGTGAGTTAATATTTAAAACCTGGTCAGGACGTCCGCAATCAGAGCGCTCCCCGAGACCGGCTGCTCCCACAGTGCATTCTGTTCATACAGTGCAAATGTGTTTTTGCTGTCCTGAAGGCCCAGCTTCTCTTGCATCCGTCGGACCACCTGACGAGAGGAAGAGGGACTTTCAGTCATCAAGAATCAAAACAGAGAAGATAGAATTTCAATTTTTACGGCTGTCAGGGCTTTAGAATGTCACTAGCCTCCAGACTCGAGATGAAACTTTAAACAAGAACATGTGAGCGAAATGGAAAAGACCGAGAAACGTCAAGTTTCCAAGTCTTATCCTGATAAATGCTCCCAAACCTCATTGGCGGTGGTGTGTGAGCTGATGTAGAGCTGGCAGGATCCAGGGCCAGGATAGTGCACAGTGCACAGCATCTCCTGTCGATTCATCAGCATCTGGATCTCATCCCAGGATGGCACACACTCCCGACATTTTGTCTTCTCTAAAGCCTCGCTGATGAAGGACGCATAGTTATCCATCTCCGATTCAGGACTCTGGCTCTGAATTCTGCAGCAAACCATGAAAGTTGAGGAGTTTGTGCAGTTCAAAGCAAATAAAAACAATTTGTTCACCACGATCTTAACTGTGACTCATAACCATGTTGAGTGCTTTGCTGCGATTTGGAACTTTTCGTCATTCGTTTTGATTCAGCTCCAGTGTGTATTTTCTTTGGATTTGGGAAAAGTTCAGGAATGAAAAATGTTCTCACTTCAGCTGTAAGAGGCTTAAAAGGCCCAGTATCCCTCAGTCCTTCAAACTTAATTAGAATGGCAAAGAAAACACTAGGCAGGTAGTGGACGAAACAGGAAGCGGGGTTTCCGCTGCTGTGAACCAGAGCCACCTGCCAATTCCTCCCAGTAGAGTGCAAGGTGTCTCCCGTTGTTTATTAAAACGCAAGACAGCCCAGGTGGAGAGTCACGCCTGACAAATCACGACTGTTAAAGGTGTGAAATACACTGTAAACACAGAGGAAAATAAACAAAACAAAAGCCGCCAGGCACACGGATGCCCACTCGTTCACTCCAACGTCCTGCTATCTCATAACTAAATAGCCACAGGGTGGGATTTGTCCTGCTGAAACACAATCAGGAATGTTCCACTGAGTCTCTGTGATCCTTCCTATCCTCTCCTCTCCTCAGCCCTTTCTGCTGCTTCCTGCTTACCCCCCCTCCCCCGGCTCTGCTTTCTTTCTCCTGGCCTACTCCCTCTGACAGCAGACATTCCCTGGGGGTTTCTCAGGGCACCGGAGGGGAGGTGGAGGCATGGAGGAAGAGGAGGAGGAGTGATTTTGGGCCCACTGCCCAGCTCCAGTCTCAGCTCTGCCCAGCTGCAGCCTCAGCGCTGATCCGGTGAGAGAGAAAGTGCGTGAGAGCGACAGCAAGACATATCAAAACACAGAGCCAGCCAGTTCCACAGTGTTATTCTGAATTACCGTTGCATGCAACTGTTCCATTAGCTAGAGGGCAATTCCCAGTGCAGAAATACAGATAGAAAGCTGCAGCGGTTTGATGGCACGGTGTTGAAAAACTCAGAGCAGAGCAGGAGATCAGCGCTGCTAACAACTTAGATTAGTATGCTTGACAGAGGGGCTAATTCGGACCTGCAAATCCAGCCTTTAAACTCTGAATCTTTCCGGGGGGGGGGGGGGGGGGGGGGGGGGGGGGGCATATTAACAATGTGAAGGCATATTTTGCTACTATATCTAAACTGGTGGTTAGAAAAACTGGCGCCAGCTTTTTGTCAGTCGTCTAGACTCATCTTTCTTGTACTGGTTCACCTTCACCTCCCAGATAAACCTGTTCCCAGTTGCAGGCTCCGCCCTCTCACCTCCAACCTGCTCTGATGTACGTTTGTTCCAACTAGTACTCATTAAAAAAATGTTTATTTTTCAATGTCGACTGACAACTGCAGCAGATTACCTCATGCTGTAGCGTTTTCCACCTGTCTTCTACACGTCAAATTTCCCCACATAGATGAGTCAGAACCAGAGGAAAAACGAAGAAAATCCCATGTTTTCCCTTTAATTATAACTAGGGGATGAGAACAGCTTTCTCCAAGGAGTTGGGTTTATAAGTTCATAAGTTTTGCGTGAATGCTGAAAAGGCCTGTGAAACAGTCTGGCTGCTGAAAGTAATCCCCAAGCTTGAGGAGTGCTCCTTTAAAACCAAATACACTCAACTGTTTTTGATCTGATGACCATTTTCTGGGTGTTTCTCACCTCTTGAGGTGGAATCGCAGGTATTTGAGCATGTTGGGTCCAGGCAGAAAGGTGCAGCTCATACAGGTGAGAAGCTGCCAGTAACGCAGATGTGCAGCAGTGTACGGGGAAGGTGTGTGGCTGGTCTGCTTCACTAGCTGACAGTAGACCTCATCGCGGAGGGGCCGCAGGTCCAGGCAGGTCTGCAGCACGCCCTGGATGATAGGAACCGGCTCCCGCACCAACTCCAGCTGCTGCAGGCAGTTGAAGAGCTTCACGGCCTCCTCTCGCACCGAGCCATAGCCTTTACCGTTGTGGTCTGAGGAGAAAGACCGGACAGTCAGACTGTTACCCTGTTACCCCAAAATTCCACTACCTCCGCTCCGGCATCTACTCCGCAGCAAAATCAATCCCGTTGTAGTCAATCAGAGCTGTTCCACTACTGCGGCCGTGCGGCGCAGTGCACCGCCCTCCGTTCCGCCATCCGGCAAAAATAGGATCGATTGTATTTTTGCCGGACGCCGGAGCACCTCCGCAGTCAATGGACAGAAATCACAACCGCCCAACAGGAAAGGGAGCAAACACAACTTCCTTTATTTCACAATAAATCGATAAGCAAAAGGCGTTTTTTGTTTCATATGCACAGGTTTAACAACTTTTAACAACTATCAATGGCGGTTGAACTTTAAATGCACAAAAATAAGCCATAAATACAGTTTCCACTATCAAAGTAGTCACACTTTGTTGATCCAAACACTGCTGATCTCTCAACACAAATGATGGGCAGATTAAACAGTTCATTTCGATGCTTCTCCCACACAACGGGTGTTTGGATCTAACTTCCACGTTTATTGCTCGGACTGTATCGCAAGATCTCGAAAATCCCGCGCATGCCTGTTTGCGCACCTCAGGTCTCCGCACCGGAGCGGAGCCGTTGTAGAGCGGGTATCAGTAAAAATTGAGTTCGGAAGCGAGCGGCTGCGGAAGGCGGGGGCGTAGCGGAGCGGAGGTAGTGGAATTATGGGGTTAATGGTAATATTTGAACATTAAAGCAGTATGAAGAATGACACCTTGTGGTCAAATTTGGGTACTGCAGCCCATGTTTTAAAACAGCCAAGCGAGTTATCTCAGCTGTTGCCAGCTATGGCCGTTAAGTTGTTGGTAATTGAAAAATCAGCTTGAAATATTTTAGAGCCGACTATTTGTTTCTAATTCACCGTAGGCACGGTTGGCTCGAAAATAGCCGCTAGCCTTCTTCACCCAAAATGATGTCGTGGCTTCTTTAGGGGTACAAAAAATACCTCCTGGGGCGCTGCGACCTCGGGTCGCTGCTGCTTTTTGCTGGCTGGTGTCTAATTACAGAAGCCGGCGCAGCTGTGAGTAGAATTTTCTGGCGCAAACTCAGAAGCCACACAGACTCACAGATTATAAACAGAAACTACATCCCTCTTTGGCTTTTTTAAGAGGAGAAAAATTGACAACCCCAGCCACCCGCGACGGGCATTTGTTCAAATGTAACCGTCCTTCCAACATGATTGAGACATTAAGACTCTTTTGTGATTATTTCACTGTAGAATTATCACCTATTGTACCTTTAAGTTTACGAAAACCGTTTATCATCTGTTTTGTGACATGACATCTAATCGTTGTGACCTAGTATGACAAACCAGCTGGAAGTACTTACATGTGTGCTCTAGACTTCCATAAGGGAAGGGCAGCAGAGGAGCATACAGCGGGCCCTGGGTGTACTTCAGGATGGGGTTGTGCTGGTAAATATGTTCTACAACCTCAGGATTGAACTTATTTTCCTGTGCACAAAAAGGACAACAACAAAACAAACAATATGTTATCCTCCTGAAGTTGACCTGAAAGTGGTCTGTTTGTGATCGTGTCTTTTAGGGTTTACCGGGGACAGTTCGACCCGATCATCATCAGGCTCTGGCAACGTCCAAAGCAACAGGAAGGTCAAGTGACAACCTATCAACCCATACTTGAATGACAGACATGCTATACTTTATGCACCGGTGTCAATGAGTTTACTGTGCGTGTGTTTATGTCTTTGACTGTCTGTGTGGAAAGATGCCTCCCAGCTCTGCAGATGGCTCCCATGCAACTGCCCTCACAGCACCTGTTGCTCATTAGCAGCATTGCGCCAGTTCTGGCTCGTTCCTGACTCTGCAACTCTTCCAAACGCTCTACCCTCTCTGTCTTGCTGCAAGCGGAGTCGGCTTTTCTCATCCTGACAAATTCTTCTGTTTGAAATGTGAGAATGGGATCCTGACAACAGCATCACAGCATCAGAGGACGATCAGAAGAGTTGCGAGAAAAGGAGTTGTTTTCCAAACTAAAATGACACTTCCCTGTTAATGTGGTAAATATGAAGTTTTTGGTCTATGTTGGTCTAAAGTTAAAGTCCCATTAGTCATCATCACACACTGGTGAAATTTATCTCTGCATTTGACCCATCCGTGAGCTGCGGCAGTGGCTGTGCTCGGGAACTATTTGGTGGTTTAATCCCCCAATCCAAGCCCTTAAAGCTGAGGGTCAAGCAGGGAGGCATTGGATCCCATTGTTAAAGTCTGTGGTATGACCTGCCTGGGACTTTAACCTCGATGCTCCCAGTCTCAGGGAGGACGCTCTACCACTAGGCCACTGAGGTTGTTGAAATAGATAAATTAGCTTGATATATTTTAGAGCCAACTATTTCTAATTCATTGTTAGCATTGTTGGCTCAACATTAGTCGCTAGCCTTCTTCACCCAAAATTAAGAGTAAAACAAAATTATTTTGAGGCCTCTTAGGGGACAAAAAATACCTTATAACAATGTTTTTTTTAAATTTCAACAAACTTCTAAGCCTATTAATAGAGTGTCCGCCCTGAGACTGGGAGATCGGGGTTCAAAATAGTGATGCACTGATATAAAATGCTTGGGCCGATACCAATATTAAGATCACCGTTGTGGCCGATGACCGATTGACTGACATTAATTCTTCTAAAATCAGCAGATTTTGTATAGAATGAAAGTTATTAAAGCTGAATTTACATTATTATGTACACACACCACACACATTTACGCATCTGAGATGATTACAATCACTGTCACGTGACTAAAAAAATACACACCACCCCCCGTCACCCTCTATAACAGATAAACAAATGGAAACAAGATGGAAAAAATATTGGTTGTTAATATTGGCCCGGTTTTATTTATCGGACCGATATGTTAAAAAATTTACTAACATCGGCCGATACCGATATTGATGCCGATATATTGTGCATCTTTAGTTCAAATCCCAGGCAGGTCATACCAAGACTTTAATAATGGGACCCAATGCCTCCCTGCTTGACACTCAGCTTTAAGGGTTTGGATTGGGGGATTAAACCACCAAATAGTTCCTGAACGCAGCCACTGCTGCAGCTCACGGATGGATCAAATGCGGAGATGAATTTTACTAGTGTGTGGTGATGATGACTAATGGGACTTTAACTTTAGACCAACATAGACCAAAAACTACAAATTTTCCCACATTAATAGGGAAGTGCCATTTTAGTTTGGAAAACAAGTCCTTTTCTTGCAACTCTTCTGATCGTCCTCTGATGTTGTGATGCTGTTGTCAGGATCCCATTCTCACATTTCAAACGGAAGAATTTGTCAGGATGAGAAAAGCTGGCTCCTTGCAGTGAGACAGAGAAGGTAGAGCGTTTGGAAGAGTTGCAGAGTCAGGAACGAGCCAGAACTGGCGCAATACTGCTAACGAGCAACAGGTGCTTCTAATTGTGACTCTTAAACAGTTTCTAAATAAATTCAAACTGTTTCTCTGTTTCTACATACCAGGTTTCCCAAATATCAGTTTCTCAATTGTTTTTACTAAGACAAAAATAAAGTGGTAGGTAGGAAGTTCCCAACATCCAGGTTTTAATAGAGTCAAGCAGGTGTGTAGCAGCTGCAGCTTAGACATCTCATGGGGCTTAAAGAAGATGGACAGTTGGATGTCATCTGCGTAACGATGGTAGGAGATTCCTTTAAGCTCAGGTAGAAGAAGCAGATAGAGGAGGAAGAGTAGAGGCCCCAGCATAGAACCTTGCGGGACACCATGAGCGAGGTCTAGATAGGGTCTAGAGGGGCAGCAGTAGCTCAACAGGTTGAGCGGGTTGTCCAGTAATCGGAAGGTTGGAGGTTCGATCCCGGCTCCGGACAGAGAATTCTGCTGTTATGACTGGTGGCGCCTGTGCTCGGCAGCCTCGCCTCTGTCAGTGCACCCCAGGGCAGCTGTGGCTACATCGTAGCTCATCACCATCAGTGTGTGAATGTGTGTGAATGGATGAATGATACACTGTAGTGTAAAGCGCTTTGGAGTCCTTACTCTGAGAGGCGCTATACAAGTGCGGGTCATGTTCATCCAATGACTTCTTCCTGTAAATTTCATTTAAATTATTTCTGTGCTTAATGAGACATTTGGACAGCACACCAGCTGTACGCACAGCAGCAGGTGATAAAAACAAGATGAGTATCGGACACTATCAGTTACGGGTAAACCACTCTCAAGTAGTTTTTTCACAGGATGTTATTTGTTGAGAGACACAGAGACAGTGTTAAAGCTCCAAACAAATTCATTTGTTCCTTTTGCTGCCTCACATGATCATTTCACTTAATTCAACCTAAATATTTACAAACCATTTTTGAGAATTGTTTGCCTACAAACTATTTTTATTCTGGCCATCTGTAAAACGACCTCATCACCTATGTTTTTAGCTTAATTTCTAACAATAATGCTGAGTGTAAAACAGTAAGCTAAACTTCATCAGATTTTGACTTTTTAATCCACCCATGGAAGAAAATGTATGTGTCTTGGTCATTCTTTCTTCGTGTCAAAGCATAGGGAGGACTTATCAAAAGTAAAAACTGAAATAAAAAGACTGAAGAGCAGTTTAAAAGCAGCCTCCTTTAAGCTCCTTCAAAATATAGACATGGCCCCTCCTGGCAAAGCAGACAGTGGTCGATAAAGGCAAGTAGATTAACCACTTTCTCTGAGATTAGGGACTCTCGTTGAGAGATTACTGAGACAGGAGGCCAGGCATGGGGCTGTTTATCTGGTACTAATGCCTTTTGCCAAGCCCTCTCCCACCTCCTCTGCCAAAACTGCCCCTTTTTTCACCTCAAGGGTAGACTGATGCAAGACCACTTCTGTCTGCTCAATGCGATTCCTGCACACCATGTTTTCCAGCAGCTCCTGTTCTAAAAATACAGCTATGCTATAGAAAACAAAATGTGTCTCATCTATTCTGCGAGGATTACTGACTGGAATCGCGGTTATCGTACGGCTACCAGTGTGTTTTCGTAATCTGTCTAAGTGAGATGACAAAAAAAAACAAGCCCATTCAAAAGAAAAACGCAACAAGAGTAAACTTTGGACTTCCAGCCAAGTGTGGCCGTGTGGTTTCCGTGGCAACAGAGTGGGTGAATAATATACAGTCTGACGACTGTGTTTGGTGGCTCTTAACGCAGGTAGTTTGTCAGAAACTGTGTGTGTTTGTGTGCTTTAATACTGCCCACCTCAATGTCTCGAATCAAAAGCTGTGTTGGCGTTTCCACGGGGGATTTGGTGTCAATGATTTTCTGGATGGCACAAGCCCAGTGCACAGCTTCATTGAAGTGCTTGGTGTACAGCCTGTAGCAGTGTTTCCGTCCATAAACAGTAATGCTCCAATAACCTGAGGGAAAGAAAAGGTCACTATTCAAAGTGCAACTGATCTGCGAGTGTATTTTAAGTAAACAGGAAAGAAAACTGCAGGGGACGCCTGGAAAAAAACAAAAAAGTCAGCCTCCAACTCCTATTCCCCAACTTCCTTTCTTGGTTTCATTAAGGATCAAAGGTCAGAGTGAGCGAAATCTCAAGTCCCACCAAAACCAAACAAGAACAGTTCTCCTGCAGTGAGTCTCATCTTGGATAACACACAATAAAAGTGAAAGAAAAGCACACTTCCTCCTTGTGCAGAGGAAGTTGTAGATATACCCCTGGTAGCCTGACTTGATCTGCAGCAGCACGGCTGTTATCAGACTTTCCTGCTACGTGACTTGGCTCCACACCACTCTAAGTTCTTGGAGAAGAATACATTCAAAATGATTATGCTTTTATTGCTGGTTACTGAGTTTTAATTGCAGATATGCTCACATGTTTGTAGTGCAGTTTTCATTTGGTGTCCTTAGATTAACGCTGCTGTAAATGGGTCAATGATACCACAAAATCAGCCAACCAGGGGAACTTGGCAACAATCAGAAAATACACAGAGGAAGTAAGAATTTCACACAGCTATTTAGTGACAAATTTAAACCTATTCTGGTGTGAAAACGTCTGTGACTGTTATGACAAAGCACATTCCTGTCCAGAAAAGTCCCCAAAATATGGTCTGTAGAAACTTTGTTTGGATTTATGGAGTGATTTAAACATTTTAATCTATTTTAAGTTTTCCACGGAGGCACACACAGACAGACTTTGAGGGAAATGTGTAAACATAAAGTTAACCAGATCAGTTATCCTTGTGTGACGCAACAAAATGTTCCTCCTGGCCCTTCAACTCTTTTTCTTTTGTTCATCCCAAAAGGGAAGCTTCCTACTCATAAGGAACCAACCATAAACCATGGTTCTGGACAACAATGGGACTTTCCAAACATACTCTGATGTATCACACACTTCGGCAGGAAATGTGGACCAGGGGACAACACTCGACTATCAACGAAACCAGAAAAAAAAACCTCCTGGTTTTTTTTTTAATTCTAAATTTGATGTCAGATATGGAATTAAAGTGGCGTTGGCTAAGCTAAAGAGATTACAGGAAATTCTTCATGACTATGAGCTTCAGCCCTTTGGTCTGTGCTTTATGAATATGTACGCTCACCTGTCTCTTTGTACGTCTGCTTGTCTGGCCAAATGACGGAGCAGAGGCTGGTGAGGACCAGTGTGCCAAGTCTGCGAGCGCCTTTCTCCGGTCCGCTGAAATAGTCCAGAGAATCTTGGCTCAGCACAAACCAGTACCGGCGATGTTTTATCCAGCTGCCTCGTACCTCCCGCAAGAGCCAACCTTTAAATAAGACACATACCAGCATCATTAGACAGCTGAGCTTCAAAATGAAATAACATCACTTGTTAATATTTTAATAAACTTTTATTTCACTTTTGTATTTGTTGGTACACACATTATACACTGCCTGGTCAAAAAATAAAAAAGTTAACAACTGGATGTAAGTAAATAGGTACAAGCCTCTTATTGGATAATTACTGCATGGGTGAATATCCTTCAGCTAGCAACAAGTTATTTAACCCCAACTGATGCAATGAGCAGCTTCTCATTTCTTTAACAGCCATGTTGGAAGACACATCTGGTGGCCAGGGAAAAGATGTTAGCCTGTCTGAGAAGGGTCAGATCATTCGTTCACCACAGAGTCCAGACCTGAACCCCATTGAGAATCATTGGGATGTGCTGGAGACGGCTTCCTGCAGCGGTCAGACTCTACCGTCGTCAACGCAAGATCTTGGTGAAACATTAATGCAACACTGGATGGAAATAATTATTGTGACACTGCAGAAGCTGATTCAAACAATGCCACAGCGACTATGTGATGTAATCAAAGCTAAAGGCGGTCCAAATAATATTAGAGTGTGAGATCTTTTTTTTTTTAGGTGGAGACTCGTTTTTGGCAGGAGAATGGATTTACATTTAATGAAGCTAGAAGTCAACTCAAACTACAACCACGAGCCAGAGCTGTGTGTGTCTTTTGAGTCATTATTCCATTGAAGGACTCATGACCTACCATACAGACCAAGCTTTAGGACACTGGGCAGTCCTCGCTCCAGAATCCCTCAATTGTCCTGAGATTTCATTGAACCCTCAACAGATTCAATCAATCTTTTCTTTAATTGTTTTAGCTGATGTGACCAGCAGAAAAATCTCCAGCTTTGTCTCATTTGTTTAAAGGACATCCTCCCAGCTTTGTGGCTTGTTATTTTGATTTGAACAGTCTCACATTTTTGCACTCCGTGATCATCTTCCATTAAGCCTACTTTGGTTCAAACAGGGGTGGTGCCATTTGATACCGATGTGTCTTGGACTTTGAGTTCACCTCTAATCTTTTGGAAATTGGCATGTGCACTTTGGAAATCATTGAGTGACTATAGTCAGAAGATCCTTGAGCTGCTTGGGGATGGTCTTCTAGTTTTTACCTTTAAAGATGTGGAACACTTGTTTAATCAATACAGTTGCAGTGGTCTAATAGGAATGAATGCCTTGTACAAGGGTGAGAGCTGAAGCACATATATCAGCAGAGTATTCAGCTGGAGGAGAACGTAGCTAAAGACGACAGGATTTGGAGTCTTAGTTCTGGAGATTTGAACATCTTGCCTTGAATAACAGCAGTTGTTGCTAATGCTAACAATTAGCTTCTATTAGCAGAGACGTTCTCTGCTGTTTCCTGGACGCTAAACCACCAATAGCCTTTTCCGTCATGAGTCAAGATTGGCGAGTCCTTGAATGTTCACTGACTTTGTGACATAGATCTGTCAGGCTTTTTCAAATCCTAGAGTTTCACTGTCTATTTTCTACCAGACGCTAACGCAGGGGATAGGTGTAGGAGACTATTTTAATGTCCACTATTATTACTATAATGTAGGAGATGGATTATAATCAGAAAAAAAATCATTAAAAATGTTTTTATCAGCGTTCCACACCTTTAATGGTTATTTCTGACAATAATTGGTAACTTTGGGTTTTCCATAGATGCTCGGATTTAAAAATCCTGACTGATCTACGTCGACTTACAAGGCAATCATCCCTACTAGAGACCAATATGGTGGTCAATTAGTCTGTCTGATATCCTTTAGCTTACTGTGTTCCAGGTTCAATGTGGTACACACCACACAACATTGTGACTACGTTCACCCAGTCAGATTTAATAATAGGAAGCCTAAGTCTCGTCCCTTTTCGGTCGGCTCATGGGTCCCCGGAAGTATGAAAAAATGAATGCGAGTCAATGGGGCCAAAAGAGCTATTTTCTAATCTGCTTTGCCTTACGCGCTGGATCGCATGGCTTCAAAACGCATCTTTAAAATTCACAGATATCATATGTGACATCCATGGAACATAACAAGCGGAATTGAAAATAGCGTTTTTAGCCCCATTGACTTGCATTCATTTTTCGTTCTTCCGGGGACCCATGATCTGGAAGTAGATGGGCGTGACTTGGGCTCCCTAATATGTACCCATAATGCAAAATGATCAACATCTGAAGCTGACACAGAAGATTCCATTTCCTTTTAAGTGCCAATGGGTATCCAAGTATAAAATCTACAGATCAATGTGTTTGTTACAACACTGAAAGGAAAAACACCAACATTATAGATCAAAAGGTGACATTAACTTGTTTTAGAAATACACACAATAATAACAAAGTAAAGTCAGAAAGGTTTCTAGGTAATCATGCAAAAAGAGGGAAGTGAGTTAACAAAAGCTTCCATACCATGTCTTCACTGAGGAAAAATCCCCAAGGTATGCGACTATCCATAAAGTTTCCTCAGTCTGTGTGACTGCCTTATTGGGGTAACTGCTAGGGGATAAAAATACAGCCTGCTAATGGCAGAGGCATTAAGTGCTGCTCGCTGCCAACATAATTACCACTTTTGAGGTTGACAGAGTTAGAAAAGGGGAGACGGTTACTGGAGCAGTTTGATAGAGAAGCAGCAGCCATGTTAGCAGGCATGCTTTCTGTAACGTCTCTACAATGAGATACTGTTTAGCTTCTGAGGGTTTGATTGCATCAACCCAGATCCACTGTTCCCAGACAGTGAACTTTTCCCCTCTCAGTCACAAACGCAGATTGTTTCTTTTAAGTGTTTAATCTTGGGGAAATACCCTAGTGTTTAAGTGCTGCTTATAGTCAAACTGTGTAAAAAGTCCTGGCGGTCAGATCTTCGTGGCAGACCACCTGGAGTAGCACTCGGACAGGGTTTATTCTGGCACTGAAACAAATGCAGGCTGATTTTATGTGGGTGCACATGGGTTGGGAGTAGTTTTAAAGGAACAATTAAAAAAATATACCATCAGCTTCCAACCCTGTAAAAACTGTAATGACGCCACAACAGCATCACGACTTCCTCTGTGGTTAGCAAGCTGCAAGCCACCTGCCAGCCAAGCGCTCGTTTCACCAGCATCTCTCTTCCCCCTTCTCTCACTCTCTTCCTACTTACTTTCATCTGCCCAATCCCTCCTCTCACCCTTCACTTTAACCTTGCTCAAGTGTGGTTTTCCCAGTGAGCACAAGGATCTCTGCTTTGCTGCTGGGTTATACCAGGGTCCTCCACTCATTATGTGCTTTCGCATTTCGCAATAGAACACCACTGATGTGAGAGGTTCACCGCTTAGTAAAATCAGAGAAGGAGAAACAGCCGGCTGCTACCACTTCAACTTTAGGACAAACTACCAGAGTCCCAAAAAGAAAAACGCCATTTGAAGTCATGGACAACAAAATAGGTTTGAACTTAGAAAACGGCAACTGGTGTTTAGCCCTCTCTCGTTTCCTCTGGCAATGCGGGGTCCAGTATCCGGCGGACGTGGCCCAGGGATGTTAACCAATGAGAAGGGTGAGAGTTCTGTGACCGTGTTTGTGTTTAAAAGTTAGCTTGTTTTGACATTGGAGCTTTAACAAATAATGTGATCATCAACTGGTTTAAACGGATAAATACATGTCTAAGTGCTGAGCTTGCTGACTGACTGGATGTGGGGCAGTCATGCCATACAGGTTATCTGTATTAGAACACTAAAGGAAGGGCGTGGCTGCCGCCCTGACGCCTCTGTCACAGACAGATGATGTCCCACAGATGCTGCTCATTTGAGGAACTTTAAGCAGAGAGATAAGGAAAGTCAAAGAGGAGTCAGAAAGAGCAGAAAAGTCTCCAGACTCCCTGTGTACCCCTCTCATGGCATTCCATCTGGATCCCATCTATGTAGTCTGCTAATGTTTCCCCTGGGGGCCACGACTCGCCCTTAATTTGTTTCATTTGTGACCCTTGACCTCTCAGTGCCCTGCCCCCTCTAACATGGATGAGGAAACAATCTCTCTCTGTACTATTTTTTTTTACTGCAGGCCTCCTGCTAATCTATGAACACTTAGTTATTGTTTCATGCACTTAATGTTGTGTAAAGCTCTAATGAAATATGATTGTTAAACATAAAAGTGCACCATACATTAAGGTTCAGCTCATCAATGCATTCATGAATTCATGTGAAAGGAAGTTTGATTAAACTTGCTGCAGGAATTTCACTGAAATGGAAAGAAAAGTAAATTCAGGGAAACATTTTAAATCTCTGATCAGATCAGGAATCAAAGCTGAAGGACTGGGTGGAGATCTTAAGTTGAGTAAAAATGGGAATTGTTTGTTTATTTTTATTTTTAACCCCCCCCCCCCCCCCCCATTTAAAAAAAATAATAAAAATAAAAATGAATTGAAACAAAGCAGACATCATACATGTTGTGTTTTTGTATTATGTCCTGTCACAGGACATAATACAAAAACACAACATGTATGATTTAAAATAAGAGTTCCTAAAAATGCTAACGCAACTAAATAAGTAACTCAAATGATTTATCAAATAATGCAAATAAAAACAAGCAAAAAATAAATAAAATAAAGTTGGAACTTTGAAAGATGAGTATTTCTAAAACTAGACCAGAACTTTACAAGTGTTTGTATTAAAGCTGCTGACTGAACCGTTTCTCTTTTTGGATCAGACATACCCAGACAGCTAAGCTGCAGTTTACTGGAGCATGCGAAGCTGTGCATCATGTGACGAGTAATTTTAACTGTAAATCAACAAAGGAATGTCAATAAACCAATGTCAACATCTCTTTCTGTCACCAGTCCATGTCTATTACAATTCATCCTCACATCATCAGTCTATATCTGCAGTGGCCTATTTTAGATAGTGGGGCAACATTCACCCCACGTAGCCTCAGGAAGTCATGCTGAAAAAAGAAAAAGAGAGAAACACACACAAACTAGGTAAAAGGCTCTAATGGAAGCCTTCTTAAAAACACATTCTTGTGCTCCGAATAGAGGAGAAATGAGAGGGATTATCTAACGCCCTCAGGTGTCCTTTAGTTGGGGCTCCTGTAATAACGTGGTTTGGTGAACAGTGAAGCATGGTGGAAAAGTGCAAAAAGCTACAACCAGGACAGCGGGGCATGAAAAACGGCTCAGAAGAACTGTGTGAGAAACATCGAGTGGGCACCAAATCAGAGAGGAACACGGGGCATGAGGCACAGCAACAGGAGTCAGAATTAGGCAATGTGGCTGTCGCTGCTCCAAAAAGGACAGAACAAACCCCAGCAGAGGCATTTTGCTGCCCTGTTTCAGCAGGCCAAGAAGAAAAGAGAAAACGGATTACACAGATGCATCTCATGAGATCATTCCTGAAAAGTATGCAAGATGAAGCTGCTGATGCCAGTAGCTGTGCACCACATGTGGTCACAGAGGGGTTAGCGGCAGGGCAGCGGCCCAGCGTGCAGCTGCAACAGGAGACGGTTTGGACAATGCATGATATTTAATCACACTAGGAAGCACAGAAAAGTGATAATCTACTAACAAAAACAGATTATTTAGTATTAAATGAAGATGTGATTTGTTTTCAATCATTCTGTGCTCTTGTCAACTGCATAAAAATGTTCTTCCAGTTTCAGGAGTTGTTGATTTAGTTTGACCAACAGTCCGAAGGTGAAAGGTGTTTGATCAGCATCAGTGTGGCGAAGCAATAACAGCTTGTGTACATGACTCTTCAACAGTTTCACCCTTTCACTTAACTGGCGACCATTTTCTGTCTATTGGTGAATTATTTTGTCACAACAATACTGAATCCGGTCACTGGCCTGATTGTTTCAGTTAAGAGCATTGATCTAAGGAAGATTAGTCATGTTGGTGTGTTGCATTGTGTTTGTTGTTCAAGTGTGACCCACCTTTCACCAACAGCTCAGGCTCTTCCTCCAGTCCCATCTCATTCTCCTCAGTGATCGGTTTCTTCATCTTGACAGGTGACTGTGAGATAGTGTGCCTGTGCAGGACAGCAGATGGAGAATGTAAATAACTGAGCTCAAACCTTCCTCTGAAATCTCCCCAGCACGGGGATGGACAGCTACTGTAATTGGCTCAGGGACTCTGCTGGCAGTGACTCCATGCCAACTACGAGTCACGTAGGGGAGACTGGAAGAAGTGCCACAAATATCTGCTCCCATGCATTTTCCCACTTTCCCTCCCTAGCAGCACGCACAGCCTGCTAACAAACACTGATACGCGCCGAGCCACTGTGGACAGCTCAGCTATCTTTCATCACGTTGGCTGGCGAGCTGAGCGGGCGACTGAAAATAAACGTGACAGGGTGACGCCGGCCTGACTCCCAGCCAGCCAGCAGAGGAAGGCAAAAGGTTCAAAAGGTCAGTCTTGGATAGTTGAAACCATAAACATCAAAAAACATCTATAAATCTGCTGAATTGATGTTCTTCATGTTTGTGTCCTATCATAAAGCAGCGAATGCAGCAATTTTAGCATTTAGCAGCTCTCCAGCTTCTGGTCTCACAACTATAAAGTCCAATTATCTCCAGTTGAGGCCCGTTTCCATTCTATTAGATATTTGAGAGAGGTTTACCAGTGTTTATTTATTTATCTAATAGCTCATTTATTTTCTCTTTCCAGGGTCTAAATGTCAGGTGTTGGACAACCCCTCCTTCCTTCCTGTCCTCCTCCTCTTCACCCAACATCCTCCTGGGACCACAGCAGAGGAAATGCATTAAGTTTAGCCTCCCAAGGTTATCGGCCTCTAGTTACCTGTGCTTTTGTCGGCTGATTCATGTCAGTATTGATCCGATCATTCCAGGAGGTTCCTCCTCACGGAAGGCAACAATAATCAATAAGTCTCAATAAAGCTTTATCTGCTTTGACTCAGCTTACATGGCTACAGAAGCCTTTGCTGTGTTTTACTCTGAACTCTAAGCTGAGAGTGTCTACAACAAGGTTTATCTGGTTCAACTCTGTGGCACTGGTTCCCAAAGGCACTCTGATCTCTTTATGACATCATTTTGCTGTTGATGTTTCCAACTTTCTGGTATCTTCAAGTAGAGTTTATAAAAGTTAGTGCCTGGATTTATAGAAGTTTAGCTTCGGCGACATTTTGTGCCCAAAGAATGTTGTATGACCAGGTTATTCACGATGTTCATGATGACACGGACTTATTCCAAGATGACAATGCCAGGACTCATCGGGCTCAAATAGTGAAAGAGTGGTTCAGTTCAATTCAATTCACGTTCGTTTATAAAACGCCAAATCACGACAAGAGTCGTCTCGAGCCACTTCACATAACAAACATTCAAATACAGGTCAGTTCATTTAGGGCTGGGCGATATGGTCTCAAATCGACACTGCGATATAATCTGAAGCATGCGCGGTAACGATATATATTGAGATATATTTTTTCTTCTGTTTATAGATGTCAAAATGACATGCTATTAAATATCCTCATGTGGCAAATACATGCCACTTGAAGCATATAGGCCTCCTCCTCCTCCGCCCACTCCATGCTTGCAGTCACCGCCATTCTGTTGCCCCAATGTCAGCAGGGTGCACATCTTAGTGACGTCATGTGTTATCGTGATATTGCAGTATTGCGATATAGCCAAAAACTCTATCATTACCCAATTTTATATCATTTCTACCTTGTATTGTTTATATTGCTCACCCCTAAGTTCATTAAGCCAATCAGAAAAAATGTTTCCTACCCAGCAAATTATACCAAGTCACTGACCGTTGTCAGTGACTTTACAGCAATCCTCATACTAAGCAAGCATTTAGCGACAGTGGAGAGGAAAACTTCCTTTTAACAGGAAGAAACCTGTCAGGGAGTATGAGACATCTTTTTCACACATGGATTGGCCACCACAGAGTTCAGACCTTAACCCCATTGAGAATCTTTGGGATCTGCTGGAGAAGGCTTTGTGCAGCAGTCAGACTCTACCATCATCAAGATCTTGGTGAAAAAGTAATGCAACACTGGTAGAAAATAAATCTTGTGACATTGCAGAAGTGTACAGAAACAATGCTACAGCGAATGTGCGCCGTAATTAAAAGCTAAAAGCGGTCTAACAACATATGTTTGTGTGTGACTCTTTTAGGTGACAACTATTTTTTGGCATCCATCCATCCATCCATTCTCACTAGGGTCATAGAGAACTGGGTCTAACTCCAACATAATCGAGCAGAAGTGGGTCATTCTGGACAAGTCTCCAGTCCATCTAAAGACCTCAGAGAGACAAAGAACCAGTTTCAAACCTAGAGACAATTACAAGTCTCTAATCAGCATGACATGAATATTTTTGATTTGTGGGAGGAAACCGGAGCACCTGGAGAAAACCCATGCATGAATGCAAGGCCGGATTAACCATATGGGCAACTGGGCAATTGCCCAGGGCCCACAAACTCTAAAGGGCCCAGGCCCAGGGCAGCAAGGGCACGAGCAAAATACTGTATCTGCAATCTCCCGCTTTATATTAAACTAGGGTGACCATACGTCCTCTTTTCCCCGGACATGTCCACTTTTCACTCTCTGTCCGGGCGTCGGGGGGTGGGGGGGTGTTCTTGTATTGATGAAAATGTCTGGTTTTTCATCCAGGAGCAGGGATCGAATTATGGGGGAGCAGGAAAAAACGTTTTCTACCTATATTACATCATTTTTGGACTCTTTTCAGCAGAGAGCACATATAGCGATGATCGTTGTTGCAGCGCTCCAGGCTGCTGCGTCCAGCGCACGGTCCATTCTCAAAGTGGCGCAACCAAAAAACTATAATTAACACACGATCGTTCATGTCCGCACATGTTCTCTACTTTCTGTCTTATCTGTGCCTGAAGCGCTCTGCCACTGCGGAGCTCATCACCTGTGCTGCGGTGATTTCACCTCACTGACGCAGCATCGAAACACGTTCTCCGCTTTGCGGTCAGGAGATCCCTTTGATCTTCTCTAAAGTAACTGATGAGGTGAAAAAGTAAGAATCCAGGCAGTTTTTCTGGAGAGTTTAGAGGAGATGCAGGAAGATGAGAGACAGACAGGACAGGAAAATAGTTAAATAAAAACAAGAAAACAAAGTAAAATGTCGGTAGATTTATCTCCACTACGCATTTTTACCTGTATAAAGCAATAAGTTACACACATGTCATATTTATACATCAGACAAAGTTCAGATCACCTTCAAAACTCAATCACACAGCCAGGGCCGTTTCAAGACATTTTGGGGGCCAAGGCAAAATGCCCCTGATGCTGTAGTAAAACAAAAGGTATAATAATTTATTATTAATAAAACCTTGTTGCAGCACTAAAGCAGAAAAATGAGATTTTGCAATAAATATGCAAAATATTTATATATGAATTGTTTTAGAGCCCTTTTATTGGCAGAATCTGATATTAATTTAGTTCCTACAAAAAAAAATGGGTCCCAACGTGGTTTGTGTGGCGCTGCCATAGTGTGACGTCATAGGCACAGATCCCCTGTCCTCTTTTTTGGAAATGGAAATATGGTCACCCTATATTAAACAAACTGCCCACCCGGGCTTTTGCGCTGCACAGAGACGCTTCGCTGCCTATGACTTTGAACGTCAGTTGAGAGTCAG